>NW_021823445.1:1319516-1349658 GCF_901001165.1 Salmo trutta
ATTGAGGTACTGGACTCTGTCATGTCTCCAATCTGGGAGCAGATCTGGCATGGAGGCAATGAGAGGATGAAATATGGTAATGGCCCAATTTTGAAAACACACACACACACACACACACACACACACACACACACACACATACACATACACATACACACACAATCCCCTAAGACTGGAGGCTGTTACACTATCTGTGTGAAGCCAGACCAGTCTCCCTGTCAGACCAGGGGAGAAATGAACTGAGAAGGAAATTACTATGAAAAAACAAAAAGCCTCTGTTTTTTGAATGAAAACTGGCTTCACATCTATTGGGATAGTCTTGGAGGCTTTGTGTTTTAAATGCAAGCATATCCTCTGGTCTACAGTCAATGTACTTCTCTAGTCGACAGTCAGTCTACTGCTCTAGTCTACAGTCAGTCTACTGCTCTAGTCTACAGTCAGTCTACTGCTCTAGTCTACAGTCAGTCTACTGCTCTAGTCTACAGTCAGTCTACTGCTCTAGTCTACTGCTCTAGTCTACTGCTCTAGTCTACAGTCAGTCTACTGCTCTAGTCTACAGTCAGTCTACTGCTCTAGTCTACAGTCAGTCTACTGCTCTAGTCTACAGTCAGCCTACTGCTCTAGTCTACAGCCAGTCTACTGCTCTAGTCTACTGCTCTAGTCTACAGTCAGTCTACTGCTCTAGTCTACAGTCAGTCTACTGCTCTAGTCTACTGCTCTAATCTACAGTCAGTCTACTGCTTTAGTCTACAGTCAGTCTACTGCTCTAATCTACAGTCAGTCTACTGCTCTAGTCTACAGTCAGTCTACTGCTTTAGTCTACAGTCAGTCTACTGCTGTAATCTACAGTCAGTCTTCTGCTCTAGTCTACAGTCAGTCTACTGTTCTAGTCTACAGTCAGTCTACTGCTCTAGTCTACTGCTCTAGTCTACAGTCAGTCTACTGCTCCAGTCTACAGTCAGTCTACTGCTCTAGTCTACAGTCAGTCTACTGCTCTAGTCTACAGTCAGTCTACTGCTCTAATCTACAGTCAGTCTACTGCTCTAGTCTACAGTCAGTCTACTGCTCTAGTCTACTGCTCTAGTCTACTGCTCTAGTCTACAGTCAGTCTACTGCTCTAATCTACTGCTCTAGTCTACAGTCAGTCTACTGCTTTAGTCTACAGTCAGTCTACTGCTTTAGTCTACAGTCAGTCTACTGATCTAGTCTACTGCTCTAGTCTACTGCTCTAATCTAAGGTCAGTCTACTGCTCTAGTCTACAGTCAGTCTACTGCTCTAGTCTACAGTCAGTCTACTGCTCTAGTGTACAGTCAGTCTACTGCTCTAGTCTACAGTCAGCCTACTGCTCTAGTCTACAGTCAGTCTACTGCTCCATTTTATTGCTCCAGTCTACTGCTGCAGTCTACTGCTCTTTTCTTGTCTAACCCATTGATCATGAATCATTTATTGAAATGGTTAACACTAATGATTTAACGCAAACGTAAGAAGTAAATAAACTAATATTGAAACTCTCATCTGTATATATTGTCTTCATATAGGAACACTTGCACACTGTGCTTGGCAGTATCCCCTGCATTTATTTAGCTTACTATATGTATTGGCAAATGATGTGCGCATTATCATCAGATAATTCCAATGCACCTGCAACAGGCAAACCCAGACATGTGAGTGCTTTCCTATTTTACCATTTTAACCCTAACCCATCCACCTACAGCATTTAGCTTGTTTTCCTGACCGGAAAAATACTTGATCTTTATCCAGGCCTGCCTGCCTGCCTGCCTGCCTGCCTGCCTGTCTGTCTGTCTGTCTGTCTGTCTGTCTGTCTGTCTGTCTGTCTGTCTGTCTGTCTGTCTGTCTGTCTGTCTGTCTGTCTGTCTGTCTGTCTGTCTGTCTGTCTGTCTGTCTGTCTGTCTGTCTGTCTGTCTGTCTGTCTGTCTGTCTGTCTGTCTGTCTGGTATTATAACATTCCTCCTGTCCTCTCCTGGCTCACATCCAACTCTGTCCTTTATTGCTGTGAAATTGATTTGACAGACTTGCTTCCTCCCAGTGTCAGTGTCACCCCAGACATGATGGTTTTAGGTTATAAAATCAGGGAAAGAGCTCTATTAGACTGAATATTGAGGATGATTATCAAATCGCTGCTACCATTAGTCAGAATAGGTTGGAGGTTGGAATAGAACAGACTCAGACTCAGGAGAACTTTAAGTGTCTTTATGACGGGTATTAAGCTATTTCCTATTGGAGGTTGTACCAGTGTGTGTTGACATGTCAGCCTCAGGAGGCTGAAGAAATTTGGCTTGGCACCTAAAACCCTCACAAACTTTTACAGATACACAATTGAGAGCATCCTGGCAGGCTGTATCACCGCCTGGTACGGCAACTGCACGACCCACAACTGCAGGGCTCTCCAGAGGGTGGTGCGGTCTGCAGGAAGGCCATCAAGGACTACAACCACCTGAGCCACTGCCTGTTCACCCCGCTATCCTCCAGAAGGCGAGGTCAGTACAGGTGCATCAAAGCTGGGACCGAGAGACTGAAAAACAGCTTCTATCTCAAGGCCATCAGACTGTTAAACAGCCATCACTAGGCGGCTTCCACCCGGTTATGCTGCCCCATATACATAGACCTGAAATCACTGTCTCCATTCCTGATCTCTGTAACCATTAGCTCAGTGGTGTGGTGGACACAGTCACTCATATATATGCTCTGGCACCCCAATGGTGGAACAAGCTCCCTCACGACGCCAGGACAGCGGAGTCAATCACCACCTTCCGTAGACATCTGAAACCCCACCTCTTTAAGGAATACCTGGGATAGGATAAAGTAATCCTTCTAACCCCCCCCCCCAAAAAAAATATATAGATATACTATTGTAAAGTGGTTGTTCCACTGGATATCATAAGGTAAATGCACCAATTTGTAAGTCGCTCTGGATAAGAGCGTCTGCTAAATGACGTAAATGTAAATGTAAATATATATATATATCTATACTGCCTGCCTGCATTCCTGATGCCTGTAACTGTTAGCTCAGTGGTGTGGTGGACACAGTCACTCATATATAGATATCTATACTGCATTCCTGATCTCTGTAACTGTTAGCTTACCTGTGTAATATTGATATAAACTCAGAAACACTTGGTCCTGTTTTATCAATTGCTGTGCTGATCAATGGGCAGTTCGTTACCTCTGTCAAATGAATATGGAGCTTAAAGTTGTGCATATTTGTATTTCTTTTAGCAATAAAGTTGATAACGCTACAATAATACACATTTACCTTAGGCCTATATCTAAAAATACATACAGCCTAATGATAAATATATATATACATTATTTTAATAGCAGGACACTGTAAAGTCGATTATTCCTCTGCAGAGTATGGATTGGAGAGGGTTTGAATCCTAAGGCACCTGTTTACAGTACAATAGACCAACATAGCTACTGTAGTAGGTAACAGCTGTGTGCTGGACAACCTTGGTAGAGTATGGGTGAAGTAACCATTGTGGATCTCATTAGTGGTGCATGGGTCAATTGTTTGGTCACCCGCACCCGCCCACAATTGCTATTAACCCAGCCACCACCGCCAAACTACATGTGATAAAGTGAAAATCTGAGGGCTGCACCCGAACCAAACTCGCGAATGTAGAAAATGCCCTACTGTCATTTTGGTAGGCTATTTGTTAGTCAACTTGTCTATAATAGATACATGCAGCTTCTCTTCTGTCAACTTACTGAGTGTACAATGGTGTTATGCTGGACACCTACTGACCAAAAAGCATGTTATGAAATAAAATAAAAACTTGCAATGACAAGTATTGCTGAAATAAAGGTATAAGGAAATGCAGGCAGGCACCACATTACTACAATACAAAACAGCTCAATCAAGCATCATGGTCTGGTATGTAGAAAAGCAAAGCTTTCTTTCATTTAATTAAAAACAGCTTAAAAAGGTAATGGAATGGGATTAGTGTGGTGTGTGACGAATCCAGTACTCTCCCTGGTATGTGGTACAAATCACATTATTCTGGAAGCACCTCCTCCAAGAGTGTGAATTAGCCTGTTTGAGAAGATTTGAATCTTAAGCAACATGAAAACATTGTAGGAAGTATAATAGACCAACATAGCTACTTTTTTCATTTTTATTTTGTACTTTTATTTATTCAGGGAAGCCCATTGAGACCAGGGTCTCATTTACAATGGTGCCCTGAGGACCACAATACAACAAACTATAAATGATCTACAAATGACAGAAACTACAGCTTCAAACACCACAAATACAATCCAAACAGTTGCAATCTTCATTAAACGTATTCAACTTTAAAGTCCTAAACTGCCCTAGAGGCACCAGAGAGTCAAGATGTAGGGAGTTTGTAGGCTATTTAAAAAATGGGGGGCACTAAAACTGTAGGCAGATTCATCTGGATCAGTCCGTACTAGTGGCACCTCCAGAGTTAACCATCCCTGGGAAGGTGTTTGGTGTATTGTTTATTTTATTTTAACAGTGAAGGGAGGTAGGTTGGAAGCTTTTTCAGCAGAACTTTGTAAACAAAAAAGGGATTGATGAAGTGATCTACTGGACTTTAATGAGGACCAGCCAACCTTTTGATACAAGATGCAGACCTACTGTAGTAGCTCAAATACGTATGCTGGAAAACCTTGGTAGAACATGGTTGGAGTAAGCATTATGGTGCTCATGAATTTCCTCTCCTTTTCGGATTCAGATCAATGCCTACTTCTCACATAAAACATAGTTTTTAGTTTTTAATAGTATTTCACGGATGAGCGACCCTGTTTGGATTGGCTGCTCAACTGACTGAACTGTTCTCACAAATAGACAAACTGAAACTCTAACAGCTCTGCTTTGAATAATGGATGCTCCTCACAGCACACAACTCTGACTACTGGCTGGAATAGAACAGTGTAACAGTAGAATATTCTGGAAGAGAACAAAATAACAGCAGAAGATTCTAGAATAGAACAGTAGAATAGAACATTATAACATTCTTGGAATAGAAAAGGTAGAATATAATAGAACTGTATAACATTCTGGAATAGAACAGTGAAACAGTGGAATAGAATCGTAGAACAATATACCATTCTGGATTAGAACAGTAGAATAGAACAGAACAGTATAACATTCTACAATAGAACAGTAGAATGAACAGAAGAGTAGAAGGAACAGAACAGTAGAACATTCTGGAACAGAACATTAGAATATAACAGAACAGTAGAACATTCTGGAATAGAACAGTAGAACAGAACAGAAAAGTAGAACATTCTGTAATAGAAAAGTAGAAGCTCATTCAGTAACCTCTGCAGGGTTAGGCCCAGGCCAGGTGCTGTTTTATCCCTGCTATAAACACTATAACTCATATTGTAGGCTTCACTCAGCAGTTCACTAAAGTTGATCTACATCATACTGGCTGCCTTTTTCTCTTTTGAATAGGAGGATCCACTCCTCACAAGCTAACCTGATACAGATGTGTCTACCATTAGATCCTACCCTCTGTGAATGCAGCCATTCCTGACTCCCCAACATTTTTACTGCCTCTCCTTTATGTAGTCTTCAACTGCATTTTTATTGCTGAGGTAAGTGTTGCATTGGAGCGGATTTGGTAGTCTGAATTCCAGGGCCGGTAGATTGACTCCAGATGGAGGAGTGACACTGGTTAACATCATAAATCTAGGCATTAAAACCTAGTGGTCCTTCATAAATTAGAGGTAACTATTTTAACACCATTTCTCTGTTTTACCAAAGATTTATCATAAAAGACTTGAAGTTGTTTAAAGTTGCTAAGCTACACTGCCACCGCAGTCTTACATCACACATCCTGCTGGCGTATATCATCCACATTACTCCTGTTAAAACCACTTCCTCTTCCTCCCCCTCCCCTTCCCCCTCATCCTCCTCCTCACATGTGGGCCGACTAGCGGTGTTCCTGTGACCCGGGATAGCAACTGATCCCGCATCATCTCCCTGGGAGATCCACAGCATCCCAAATTACACCCTATTCCCTATTTAGTTTACAACTTTTGACCAGAGCCATATGAACAAGTAATGCATTATAGTGAATCAGTCACCTTGCCGTGTTTATAACTGAACTGAATGACATAGTGAATAGGGTTCCTAATGTCCCCGTTCACCTTGCCGTGTTTATAACTGAACTGAAAGACTACCGACCAGTAGCACTGACTTCAGTCATCATGAAGTGCTTCACAATCCAGGTCATCGCAATGATTTTTTAAATATTTGGGTAGTAGATATATTTTCTTCCTTAGATAAATCCATCGCCAAAAACTTTAACTTCAGTACATGTAATAATATCCCAGTTGCTTTAACCGGCAGGATATCTATGTCTAAATGAATATATTGCCACGTCTGAATTCCTGTAGCACAATGCTTTCCATGTCTTCCCTATCTGGATATCGGGATAAAAATCAGTTTCAAAATGTATATGGCAAGGTAAACTATCCCGGATGAAATTAACACATTTACAAAGAGGTAAAGTAGGAGAAGCAAATTTAAATTGTATTTCCAGGCACTTGAATTTAGCACCATTCTAAATTGCTTTAGACATGATTCTTCTGCACCCTGGCTGAGCATAGAGATAAATATGGTGTCTCCTATTGCCCTGGAAGAGGTGGTCTCCACTGATATATCCCTTAATGTAATATGGCATCTCCTATTACCCTGGAAGAGCTGGTCTCCACTGATATATCCCTTAATGTAATATGGTGTCTCCTATTACCCTGGAAGAGCTGGTCTCCACTGATATATCCCTTAATGTAATATGGTGTCTCCTATTGCCCTGGAAGAGCTGGTCTCCACTGATATATCCCTTAATGTAATATGGTGTCTCCTATTACCCTGGAAGAGGTGGTCTCCACTGATATATCCCTTAATGTAATATGACATCTCCTATTACCCTGGAAGAGGTGGTCTCCACTGATATATCCCTTAATTTAATATGGTGTCTCCTATCACCCTGGAAGAGGTGGTCTCCACTGATATATCCCTTAAACAATGTAAACTATGCGTTGGTTTTATTATAGCTCACACAATTTCTATTTAACACAACATTTTAAAACAATGCAACATGGAATCAAAATGGCATGCCCATACTCCAACATTTCACAATAATGTTTTTATTTTATTTTACCTTTATTACACTAGGCAAGTCAGTTAAGAACAAATTCTTATTTTCGATGGCAGCCTAGGAACAGTGGATTAACTGCCTTGTTCAGGGGCAGAAGGACAGATTTTTACCTTGTCAGCTCGGGGATTTGAACTTGGAAGCTTTCGGTTACAAGTCCAACGCTCTAACCACTAGGCTACCTCCCTAGCAAGGGCTGCCCCAGTGGGCTGCCCCAGTGATCCAAATGTCCAAATCCGTTCCCTTACCAATATCATGGACATTAATGGTTTGAGAACATTCCAACATTTGAAAGCTACATACACATTACCAGACAATTTTCGACCTAATTAAGTCAGCTATGCAGACCTATGGAGTCCCATGGGAAACCCAACTACCGAAACATCCAATGATGGTATTTCTAAATATGTTGGATGGGGACAAAGGGGGAATGGGTCAGGGTTATCTTGGTATGCATTTATTAAAAGAAATGACGTTGAAACAACGTTGATTCAACCAATGTGTCCTCCCTGTGACATGCTTAGCCCACTGGGGGAAAGAGCATTCAGCATTCCTGTGGGATCAGAGAGGAGCAGGGAAAAGACAGGGTTAAGCCTGCCAGACAGACAGGCAGACAGACTTGGGAATCTACACGGGCTGGCTACGTTCTAAATGACCCTGTTCCCTGGTGTTGGGGTTAGGGGGGCTGGGGTTAGGGGGCTGGGGTTAAGGGGTTGGTGTTAGGGGGGCTGGGGTTAGGGGGCTGGGGTTAAGGTTAGGGGGCTGGGGTTAAGGGGTTGGGGTTAGGGGGCTGGGGTTATGGGGCTGGGATTAGGGGGCTGGAGTTAGGGGGCTGGGGTTAGGAGGGCTGTGGTTAAGGTTAGGAGGGCTGGGGTTAGGGGGCTGGGGTTTGTGGGGCTGTGGTTAAGGTTAGGAGGTCTGGGGTTAGGAGGGCTGGGGTTAGGGGCTGGGGTTAGGGGCTGGGGTTAAGGGGCTGGGGTTAGGAGGGCTGGGGTTAAGGTTAGGAGGTCTGGGGTTAGGGGGGCTGGGGTTTGTGGGGCTGTGGTTAAGGTTAGGAGGTCTGGGGTTAGGAGGGCTGGGGTTAGGAGGGCTGGGGTTAGGGGCTGGGGTTATAGGGCTGGGGTTAGTGGGGCTGTGGTTAAGGTTAGTGGAGCTGTGGTGAAGGTTAGGAGGTCTGGGGTTAGGGGGCTGTGGTTAGGGGGCTGTGATCAGTGTTAGGGGCTGGGGCTCAGGTTAGAGAGCTGGGGTTAGGGTTAGGGGGCTGGGGTTAGGGTTAGGGGGCTGGGGTTAGGGGGCTGGGGCTAGGGTTAAGGGGCTAGGGTTAAGGGGCTGGGGCTAGGGTTAGGGGGCTGGGGTTGGGGGCTGGGGTTAAGGGGCTGGGGTTAAGGTTAGGGGGCCGGGGTTAGGGGGCTGGGGTTAGAGGGCTGGGGTTAGTGATAAGGGGCTGGGGTTAGGAGGCTGGGGTTAGGGGGCTGGGGTTAGGGTTAAGGGGCTGGGGCTAGGGTTCTGGGGTTAGGGTTAGGGGGCTGGGGTTAGGGGGCTGTGTTTAGGGTTAAGGGGCTGGGGTTAGGGTTAGGGGGCTGTGGTTAGTGTTAAGGGGCTGGGGTTAGGGTTAAGGGGCTGGGGTTAGGGTTAAGGGGCTGGGGTTAGGGTTAGGGTTAAGGGGCTGGGGCTAGGGTGCTGGGGTTAGGGTTAGGGGGCTGGGGTTAGGGGGCTGTGTTTAGGGTTAAGGGGCTGGGGTTAGGGTTAGGGGGCTGTGGTTAGTGTTAAGGGGCTGGGGCTAGGGGCTGGGGTTAGGAGGGCTGGGTTTAGGAGAGTTTAGGAGAGCTTGGTTTAGGAGGGCTTGTTTTTGGAGGGCTGGGTTTTGGAGGGTTTAGGAGATGAGTTTAGGAGGGCTGGGGTTAGGAGGGCTGGGTTTAGGAAGGCTTGGTTTTGGAGGGCTGGGTTTAGGAAGGTTTAGGAGATGAGTTTAGGAGGGCTGGGGTTTGAAGGGCTAGATTTAGGAGGGTTGGGCTTAGGAGGGCTGGGGTTAAGGAGGGCTGGGGTTAGGGGGCTGGGGTTAGGGGGCTGGGGTTAGGAGGGTTGGGGTTAAGGAGGGCTGGGGTTAAGGAGGGCTGGGGTTAGGGGGCTGGGGTTAGGGGGCTGGGGTTAAGGAGGGCTGGGGTTAAGAGGGCTGGGGTTAGGAGGGCTGGGGTTAAGGAGGGCTGGGGTTAGGGGGCTGGGGTTTGTGGGGCTGTGGTTAAGGTTAGGAGGTCTGGGGTTAGGAGGGCTGGGGTTAAGGTTAGGAGGTCTGGGGTTAGGGGGCTGGGGTTTGTGGGGCTGTGGTTAAGGTTAGGAGGTCTGGGGTTAGGAGGGCTGGGGTTAGGAGGGCTGGGGTTAGGGGCTGGGGTTATAGGGCTGGGGTTAGTGGGGCTGTGGTTAAGGTTAGTGGAGCTGTGGTGAAGGTTAGGAGGTCTGGGGTTAGGGGGCTGTGGTTAGGGGGCTGTGATCAGTGTTAGGGGCTGGGGCTCAGGTTAGAGAGCTGGGGTTAGGGTTAGGGGGCTGGGGTTAGGGTTAGGGGGCTGGGGTTAGGGGGCTGGGGTTAGGGGGCTGGGGCTAGGGTTAAGGGGCTGGGGTTAAGGGGCTGGGGCTAGGGTTAGGGGGCTGGGGCTAGGGTTAGGGGGCTGGGGTTGGGGGCTGGGGTTAAGGGGCTGGGGTTAAGGTTAGGGGGCTGGGGTTAGGGGGCTGGGGTTAGAGGGCTGGGGTTAGGGATAAGGGGCTGGGGTTAGGAGGCTGGGGTTAGGGGGCTGGGGTTAGGGTTAAGGGGCTGGGGCTAGGGTTCTGGGGTTAGGGGGCTGGGGTTAGGGGGCTGTGTTTAGGGTTAAGGGGCTGGCGTTAGGGTTAGGGGGCTGTGGTTAGTGTTAAGGGGCTGGGGTTAGGGTTAAGGGGCTGGGGTTAGGGTTAAGGGGCTGGGGTTAGGGTTAAGGGGCTGGGGTTAGGGTGCTGGGGTTAGGGTTAGGGGGCTGGGGTTAGGGGGCTGTGTTTAGGGTTAAGGGGCTGGGGTTAGGGTTAGGGGGCTGTGGTTAGTGTTAAGGGGCTGGGGCTAGGGTGCTGGGGTTAGGGTTAGGGGGCTGGGGTTAGGGGGCTGTGTTTAGGGTTAAGGGGCTGGGGTTAGGGTTAGGGGGCTGTGGTTAGTGTTAAGGGGCTGGGGCTAGGGGGCTGGGGTTAGGAGGGCTGGGTTTAGGAGAGTTTAGGAGAGCTTGGTTTAGGAGGGCTTGTTTTTGGAGTGCTGGGTTTTGGAGGGTTTAGGAGATGAGTTTAGGAGGGCTGGGGTTAGGAGGGCTGGGTTTAGGAAGGCTTGGTTTTGGAGGGCTGGGTTTAGGAAGGTTTAGGAGATGAGTTTAGGAGGGCTGGGGTTTGAAGGGCTAGATTTAGGAGGGTTGGGCTTAGGAGGGCTGGGGTTAAGGAGGGCTGGGGTTAGGGGGCTGGGGTTAGGGGGCTGGGGTTAAGGAGGGCTGGGGTTAGGAGGGCTGGGGTTAGGAGGGCTGGGCTTAGGAGGGCTGGGCTTAGGAGGGCTGGGCTTAGGAGGGCTGGGGTTAGGGGGCTGGGGTTAAGGAGGGCTGGGGTTAAGGAGGGCTGGGGTTAGGGGGCTGGGGTTAGGAGGGTTGGGGTTAGGAGGGCTGGGGTTAGGGGGCTGGGGTTAAGGAGGGCTGGGGTTAGGGGGCTGGGGTTAGGGGTCTGGGGTTAGGAGGGCTGGGGTTGGGGTTGGGGTTAGGGTTTGGGGTTAGGGTTGGGGTTGGGAGGGTTGGGGTTAGGGTTGGGGTTGGGGTTAGGGGTTAGGGTTTGGGTTTGGGGTTGGGGTTAGGAGGGTTGGGGTTGGGGTTGGGGTTGGGTTTAGGGTTGGGTTTAGGAGGGTTGGGGTTAGGAGGGTTGGGGTTAGGAGGGTTGGGGTTGGGGTTGGGTTTAGGGTTGGGGTTAGGAGGGTTGGGGTTAGGAGGGTTGGGGTTGGGGTTGGGGTTAGGAGGGTTGGGGTTGGGGTTAGGGTTGGGGTTGGGGTTAGGGTTTGGGGTTAGGGTTAGGGCTTGACATCACATGAAGTGTTGAGAAACATCCTCATTCAGATATGCAGCAGATCTATGACAGATGCAGAGAGAGGGCTCCATTCATCAACAGTGGCATTCTGGGAATGCAGTGTAGTCCGTGTGTGTGTGTGTGTGTGTGTGTGAGAGAGAGAGAGAGAGAGAGAGAGTGTATGTGTGCGTGTGTGTGTGAGAGAGAGAGTGTATGTGTGTGTGTATGTGTGTGTGGGAAAGTGAAAGTGCACTAGGCTTCAACTGGTTTCCAGGATGTTTTTCACCCCAAACTAGAGAAAGTGCACTGGGCTTCAACTGGTTTCCAGGGCCATGCCGTCCTTTGTGCTAGTGGTTTATTTGTCTGTTAAAGAAACAACCTGCCCTCTGAGATCTGGTGTTGTGGAGGGTCAGGGAGAGAGTTGGAGAGAGCTTAGGGAGCACAGGTCATTCACCAACCTCCTCCAGTGTGTTAGGTGTTGAGTGGTTTTCACAGACCTGTTCCTGGTTTCCACCACTCTCCCCTCATGATTTAGGTTTCGTACTAACCCAGTCAACAACTGACGCTTGCTGTCTTTGCCCACACTTCCTCCAAAAAACTCTACCAGTTTATTTCAGTTCCTTCCCTCCATCCTGCTGGAACTTTGTCCTCTGGCTCTGTTGATAAATGTGTGCATAAAGCTCTGGTCAAAGGTAGTGCACTATGCAGGGAATAGGGTGCGATTTGGGACGTAGCAGGTAATAAGCTCCACTGTACATTTATATAATGCTATTGTCTTCTCCGCAGTATTGGCTGTTCTGTAGAGCTGCTAGACCAGGCCGTTAATCAGTCAGCCAGTCAGTCAGTCATTCCGTGAACCACTCAGTCAGTTAGCCAGTCAGTCAGTCAGTGAACCATTCATTCAGTGAACCAGTCAGTCAATCAGTCAGTGAATCAGCCAGTAAGTCAGTCAGTCAGTCAGTCAGTCAGCCAGTCATCCAGTCAGCTAGTTAGCCAGTCACTCAGAGCTAGTCAGTCATCCAATCAGTCAGAGCCAGTCAGCCATCCAGTCAGGCTGTCAGTCAGTCAGTCAGAGCCAGTCAGTCATCCTGTCAGCCAGTCAGCCATCCTGTCATCCAGTCATCCAGTCAGTCATCCAGTCACTCAGCAAACCTGCCAGTCAGCCAGTCAGCCAGTCAGCCAGTCAGTAAGCCAGTCAGTCAACCAGTCATTTAGTCAGTTAGCCAGTCAGTCATCCAGTCACTAAGCAAACCTGCCAGCCTGCCAGCCAGTCAGTCAGTCAGTCAACCAGTCAGCCAGTCAGTCAGCCAGTCAGTCAACCAGTCATTTAGTCAGTTAGCCAGTCAGAGCCAGTCAGTCAAAGCTATTCAGTCAGTCAGTTAGAACCAGTCAGTAAGGCCTCTCTTCAATGTTCCAGTACCAGTCTAGAGCTGTAGCTATCTATGTTCTGATTGATTCTCCTCCTGTTGACAGTGACACTGGGCTGCTATAACAGATGGCTCAGGTCTGAACTTACAGGCAGCACTCATTCATCAAATAAATACCGGACAACCAATCTATTCCCCATTTCCTAAATGTGCTCTGGACGCCCTCTGCCATAAGTGAAGATTTATTGAATTTCATATCGGTGTTTTTATTGAATGGGGCTGCAGATGGAGGAAGGTGTTCCTGATGAGACTAACTGAATGTAGAAATACCAACCCTGACGTTACTGCCTGTGTTTTATAATACGTGAAGTGAACATGTCTGTTTCTACATTTCTCCTCATCAATTTTCTAGCCTGGTACTGTAATTTCGTTTTTACTGTTAAGAGGAAATGACAACCATTACTCATAACAGTGAAATGACGTGAGTGACTCTATCTGTGACTACATTTCATATGCAGTAGTAATGCTGGACCTCTATCTGTGACTACATTTCATATACAGTAGTAATGCTGGAGCTCTATCTGTGACTACATTTCATATTCAATAGTAATGCTGGAGCTCTATCTGTGACTACATTTCATATTCAGCAGTAATGCTGGAGCTCTATCTGTGACTACATTTCATATACAATAGTAATGCTGGACCTCTATCTGTGACTACATTTCATATACAGTAGTAATGCTGGAGCTCTATCAGTGACTACATTTCATATTCAGTAGTAATGCTGGAGCTCTATCTGTGACTACATTTCACATGCAGTAGTAATGCTGGAGCTCTATCTGTGACTACATTTCATATACAGTAGTAATGCTGGAGCTCTATCTGAGACTACATTTCATATACAGTAGTAATGCTGGACCTCTATCTGTGACTACATTTCATATACAGTAGTAATGCTGGAGCTCTATCTGTGACTACATTTCATATGCAGTAGTAATGCTGGAGCTCTATCTGTGACTACATTTCATATAGTGGTAATGCTGGAGCTCTATCTGTGACTACATTTCATGTTCAGTAGTAATGCTGGAGCTCTATCTGTGACTACATTTCATATAGTGGTAATGCTGGAGCTCTTTCTGTGACTACATTTCATATTCAGTAGTAATGCTGGAGCTCTATCTGTGACTACATTTCATATACAGTAGTAATGCTGGAGCTCTATCTGTGACTACATTTCATATTCAATAGTAATGCTGGAGCTCTATCTGTGACTACATTTCATATAGTGGTAATGCTGGAGCTCTATCTGTGACTACATTTCATATTCAGTAGTAATGCTGGACCTCTATCTGTGACTACATTTCACCTGCAGTAGTAATGCTGGAGCTCTATCTGTGACTCTATCTGTGACTAGTAATGCTGGAGTCTGGCAGTAGGAGTGGCATGTAACCACACTGTAAAGGAACGTTCAGAACTCATAAATGATAAATGCCAGATGCCCCGAATCAGCATGTTGTCAGTGAAAGCAGCTTTTCACATCCTCCAACACATGTGTCAGTCAGTGTTGGATTTCCTCTATATGATCTATTCCTTCATCATGCTGACAGTAGACAGTATCTCCATATGATCTATTCATCATGCTGACAGTAGACAGTATCTCCATATGATCTATTCATCATGCTGACAGTAGACAGTATCTCCATATGATCTATTCATCACGCTGACAGTAGACAGTATCTCCGTCCATATGATCTATTCCTTCATCAGCTGAGACAGTATCTTCTCCGTATGATCTTCTGCAGTGGTAAATGTTAATAGTGGGGGGCTTTTGAAGAGGGATCCTCTAACTTAGTCTCATTCAAAATCCTGAAATGTAGATACTATACAGGTTCTAGAAATCTCCTCTCATATCCACTGGCACTATGTAGTCTGTATGTTAATCTGATGATAATCTGTAAAACATGTTGTAGAGATCCATGACATTACCAGAGGACACAGAGCCTCATACAGACAGTTACTCAGGACAGTTATATGACCCAAATGGCTTACAGATGGAAGGATGCAGGGATTGATAGAAGGTTGAAGTGTCGTTGAGTTGATTCTGTAGACTGGAGGCAGAGCCAAGAGAGTTAGACTGGAGGGAGAACAGAGTTAGACTGTAGGGAGAACAGAGTTAGACTGGAGGGAGAACAGAGTTAGACTGGAGGGAGAACAGAGTTAGACTGGAGGGAGAACAGAGTTAGACTGGAGGGAGAACAGAGTTAGACTGGAGAGAGAACAGAGTTAGACTGGAGGGAGAACAGAGTTAGACTGGAGAGAGAACAGAGTTAGACTGGAGGGAGAACAGAGTTAGACTGGAGGGAGAACAGGGTTAGACTGGAGGGAGAACAGAGTTAGACTGGAGGGAGAACAGAGTTAGACTGGAGGGAGAACAGAGTTAGACTGGAGGGAGAACAGAGTTAGACTGGAGGGAGAACAGAGTTAGACTGAAGGGAGAACAGAGTTAGACTGAAGGGAGAACAGAGTTAGACTGGAGAGAGAACAGAGTTAGACTGGAGGGAGAACAGAGTTAGACTGGAGGGAGAACAGAGTTAGACTGGAGGGAGAACAGAGTTAGACTGGAGAGAGAACAGAGTTAGACTGGAGGGAGAACAGAGTTAGACTGGAGGGAGAACAGGGTTAGACTGGAGGGAGAACAGAGTTAGACTGGAGGGAGAACAGAGTTAGACTGGCGGGAGAACAGGGTTAGACTGGAGGGAGAACAGAGTTAGACTGGAGGGAGAACAGAGTTAGACTGGAGGGAGAACAGGGTTAGACTGGAGGGAGAACAGAGTTAGACTGGAGAGAGAACAGAGTTAGACTGGAGGCAAGTATCGTCCTGTTGGTTGTGGTATTATATTGCTGAATAGCAATTTATTTTCATGAACTGAAGTTCAATTTAAACAGTCGAATAACAAGTGGCTACCTGGCTAATACCTACTCACAAGGATTCCTAAATCATTGCTAAGAATAATGAAAATGACTGCAGTTTCTACTGGTCATTGTTTTCAGGCTGGTTGTATTGGTGCTAGCTAGGTACCAAGCTAAAGCTACCTACCCCAGAAGTCGGTCGAACAAATGATGCTTTATTACCAATACGGTATTGTAAACACATCGTTCGTGGCCGGTGTTTGCTTGTTTATTCAGCTCTGACAGTGCTACTGTATCTTTTTTGACACGCAAAGACCCAAACGGCGTTCCATAGTATGTATATCGTGAAGCTAATAGCATTGACGCCATTACTGTATAACTCCAGTAGGGCAACATCTAGCCTATTATGTGGATTAGTGTCCGGTTTGGAAGGCATCTCCCAATGTCCTCCACTCCTCAAGCAATCCATTCCTCCAGCCGGCTACCTCCGAACATTCATAGACAACGTGCGATCCATGTGCGCTGATGGCCAGAGAACTGATCTTATTGCCTGTCTGGTCTGGTCTGTCTCTCCAATTCTTGTACAGGTGCCCTCGCCACTCTCTCTCTCTCCCGGAGCTTTCCTCGCCTACATCATCCTCATACATCTCTGACTTTTGATTGATCAGCGGTTGGTCTATTTGATTAGTGACTTTTAGGGCAATAAACAAACACGATGCTGTTGTTCATTTTGCTGATGTCTACCATTGGCTTTTACAATGTTGGTGATACTTTTAGAGCCCATTGCACTGTGAATGAGGAAATATATGATTGTTTCTCCCTGGAGTATTGTGAGAAACCCCACGCTTGCTCCGGAAACGCACATGAGAACTATGCACATTTCTCACAAAAAATATGGGAGGAATCGGACTCTTGCGCTGACATGTCAGGACTTTTCTCTTGGTACTTAACCATGTCTCTGGACTTTACACATCTCCTGAAATATGTGGCGTTAAAGACTCTGGTGACTATGGATTCTCGTTAGAATGGAATTAGAATGGAATAGAATGGAATTAATCCCTGATGTTGAACTAGCCTTTTCTTACTTCCACAACGCATCCCACGATGTATGCAACAGGCCCCTTTTAAAAAATTCAGGATTAAGGACAGAGAGAACCCTTGGTTTACTGAGGAATTTACAAAAATCATAAGGGAACAAAATGCTATGTGGGCTAATGTAAGAGGGACTGGTTTGGCAGATGATTGGATGGCTTTTTAAACGTCTTTGAAATATGGGTGTGGCTATGATCCATAAATTGAAAGCAGACCACTACCTGAAATCTACTTCACATAATTTAAATAATCCATCCAAATTTTGGCAAGTAGTGAAAGGTTTGGAGTGCAATAAAGATACACAGTTTCCCAAACAATTGTTGGTCGATACACAGATTGCAACTGAGAGAACCTCTATTCTGAAAGCCTTGAATCAGCATTTTTTAGATGCAGGCAGTTTATTTGAAAAGGTCAAAGGTATAATTGAGCCCCCTATGAATTTACCTGACACCCCTGTGCACTCCTTCACCAGGTTCTCCTTTTCATAATTCTCTGTTTCAGAAGTGAAAGAAATTGATGGAAAAAAATCCCCTGGCCCTGATGAACTAGACCCCCGCCTCCTACACCTAGCTGCAGACATCATTGCTTCCAACTTAATATGTATTTTTAACCTCACACTTGATGTAAAGGAAATCCCCAAGCTATGGAAATCTGCTTTTGTACTGCCTTTCCTGAAAGGTGGAGATCCTTCGCTACTTGACAACTATCGACCCATATCAAAATTGTCTGTACTGTCATAGGTACTGGAGTCCTTAGTTAGAAGGCAGCTGAAGGCCTACCTCCAAGAAAACAACATCTTAAATGGAATGCAATCAGGTTGTAGGTCTGGCCACAGCTCTGTTTCAGCAACATTGAAGGTTTTAAATGACATCCACTGTGCCCTTGATAAGAACTTACATTGTGTGTCTGTTTTTATTGATTTGTCGAAGGCTTTTGACACCGTAGACCATGCTGTGTTAGTGCAAAGGTTAAGATGTTGTGGAATTACAGGTCATGGAGGTGTGGAGGTGTGAGTCCATAGAGGTGTGCTCAGGTGTTCCACAAAGTTCTATTTTGGGCCCACTGTTGTTCATTTTGTATATCAACAACATTGGGGATCTTATTGAAACAGCGGATGTTCATTTTTATGCAGATGATACTGTTCTTTATTCAAGTGGTAGTAGTTTATCTTTAGCTTTTGAAAATGCCCAAAGAGCATTTAACATCATGCAACAGCTGAACTTGATTTAAAGCTGGTTCTAAATTCGGGTAAAACAAAATGCATGGTATTTTCAAATGCCAGGCATGTTACTAATCATGTCATTGCTACATTGGCTGGACATACTATAGAGCAAGTTAAAGTGTACAAATATTTGGGTGTGTGGGTTGATAAGCTGAGCTTCACTGTGCATGTAGTGAACTTGATAAGGAAGCTCAAGCTGAGAATAGGATTTTATTATCGGCATAAGGCTTGTTTTTCTTTTGAGGCCAGGAAGGAGCTGGTTCGATGTACATTACTGGCAGTTTTAGATTTGAGTTATGTTATATATATGCAGGCCTCAAACACTACCCTGAGAGCAATTTATTCAGTATGCCATGCGGCCCTCAGGTTCATTACAAATCAAAAACGTCTAACACATCATTGTGATCTCTACAGCGCTGTTGGCTGGTCGTCATTGACCTTAGGTTTAAACACGGGTATAAACTGATTTATAAGGCCATATTGGGTAAAATGCCATTTTATCTCTGTTCTTTTTTAGTGAGGTCGGTAAATAAATATCAATTACGGTCGCATTCTCATTTGCTTCTAAACAGTACCAAAAAATAGAACAGGTCATGGTAGAAATAGTTTTAGTTACTCAGCTCCGTGGTCCTGGAATCTCTCCTGAACATTTAAACATTTGATGATCTAGTTTTGTTGGTGGAGTTTAAACACTTGATCGATGTATATATCATAGAAGAGTGTAATTGTTTTTAGGGCAGCAGTTTTTAGTCAAGACTTTTGTGTTTTTAATGTAAAATGTTGTTGTTGTACTGTCGGTGTGTTTATAGTTTTGTTTAATGTTGTGTTAGCGTATGTAAGTTGTCTTGTCTGAAATGTTGTTCCCCTTGCTGCTATTGGACCAGGAAAAGAGATAAAAGAGACCTGTATAAATAAAGGCAAAATAAAACAAATTAAAAAATATATAGTCCTGTTAGTGTAGTATTATAAAGTCCTGTTGGTTGTTTTGGAACAGTATTAAATAGTCCTGTGGGTTTTTGTGGTATTATATAGTCCTGATGGTTAATGTGGTATTATATAGTCCTGTGGGTTATTGTGGTATTATATAGTCCTGTTGGTTATTGTGGTACAGTATTATATAGTCCTGTTGGTTATTGTGATATTATATAGTCCTGATGGTTATTGTGGTATTATATCATTCTGTTGGTTATTGTGGTATTATATAGTCCTGTTGGTTATTGTGGTATTATATAGTCCTGATGGTTATTGTGGTATTATATAGTCCTGTTGGTTATTGTGGTATTATATAGTCCTGTTGGTATTGTGGTATTATATAGTCCTGTTGGTTATTGTGGTATTATATAGTCCTGATGGTTATTGTGGTATTATATAGTCCTGTTGGTTATTGTGGTACAGTATTATATAGTCCTGATGGTTATTGTGGTATTATATAGTCCTGTTGGTTATTGTGGTATTATATAGTCCTGTTGGTTATTGTGGTATTATATAGTCCTGTTGGTTATTGTGGTATTATATAGTCCTGATGGTTATTGTGGTATTATATAGTCCTGTTGGTTATTGTGGTATTATATAGTCCTGATGGTTATTGTGGTATTATATAGTCCTAATGGTTATTGTGGTATTATATAGTCCTGATGGTTATTGTGGTATTATATAGTCCTGATGGTTATTGTGGTATTATATAGTCCTGATGGTTATTGTGGTATTATATAGTCCTGTTGGTTATTGTGGTATTATATAGTCCTATTGGTTATTATGGTATTATATAGTCCTGTTGGTTATTGTGGTATTATATCGTCCTGTTGGTTATTGTGGTACAGTATTATATAGTCCTGTTGGTTATTGTGGTATTATATAGTCCTGTTGGTTATTGTGGTATTATATAGTCCTGTTGGTTATTGTGGTACAGTATTATATTGTCCTGTTGGTTATTGTGGTATTATATAGTCCTGATGGTTATTGTGGTATTATATAGTCCTGATGGTTATTGTGGTATTATATAGTCCAGATGGTTATTGTGGTATTATATAGTCCTGTTGGTTATTTATATAGTCCTGTTGGTTATTGTGGTATTATATAGTCCTGTTGGTTATTGTGGTATTATATAGTCCTGTTGGTTATTGTGGTACAGTATTATATAGTCCTGTTGGTTATTGTGGTATTATATAGTCCTGATGGTTATTGTGGTATTATATAGTCCTGATGGTTATTGTGGTATTATATAGTCCAGATGGTTATTGTGGTATTATATAGTCCTGTTGGTTATTTATATAGTCCTGTTGGTTATTGTGGTATTATATAGTCCTGTTGGTTATTGTGGTATTATATAGTCCTGTTGGTTATTGTGGTATTATATAGTCCTGTTGGTTATTGTGGTATTATATAGTCCTGATGGTTATTGTGGTATTATATAGTCCTGTTGGTTATTGTGGTATTATATAGTCCTGTTGGTTATTGTGGTATTATATAGTCCTGTTGGTTATTGTGGTATTATATAGTCCTGTTGGTTATTGTGGTATTATATAGTCCTGTTGGTTATTGTGGTATTATATAGTCCTGATGGTTATTGTGGTATTATATAGTCCTGTTGGTTATTGTGGTATTATATAGTCCTGTTTGGTTATTGTGGTATTATATAGTCCTGATGGTTATTGTGGTATTATATAGTCCTGGTGGTTATTGTGGTATTATATAGTCCTGTTGGTTATTGTGGTATTATATAGTCCTGTTGGTTATTGTGGTACAGTATTATATAGTCCTGTTGGTTATTGTGGTATTATATAGTCTTGTTGGTTATTGTGGTATTATATAGTCCTGTTGGTTATTGTGGTACTATATAGTCCTGTTGGTTATTGTGGTATTATATAGTCCTGTTGGTTATTGTGGTACAGTATTATATAGTCCTGTTGGTTATTGTGGTACAGTATTATATAGTCCTGGTGGTTATTGTGGTATTATATAGTCCTGATGGTTATTGTGGTATTATATAGTACTGTTGGTTATTGTGGTATTATATAGTCCTGTTGGTTATTGTGGTATTATATAGTCCTGTTGGTTATTGTGGTATTATATAGTCCTGATGGTTATTGTGGTATTATATAGTCCTGTTGGTTATTGTGGTACAGTATTATATATTCCTGGTGGTTATTGTGGTATTATATAGTCCTGATGGTTATTGTGGTATTATATAGTGCTGTTGGTTACTGTGGTATTATATCGTCCTGTTGGTTACTGTGGTATTATATCGTCCTGTTGGTTATTGTGGTATTATATAGTCCTGTTGGTTATTGTGGTATTATATAGTCCTGTTGGTTATTGTGGTATTATATAGTCCTGATGGTTATTGTGGTATTATATAGTCCTGTTGGTTGTTGTGGTACAGTATTATATAGTCCTGGTGGTTATTGTGGTATTATATAGTCCTGATGGTTATTGTGGTATTATATAGTCCTGTTGGTTATTGTGGTATTATATAGTCCTGTTGGTTATTGTGGTACAGTATTATATAGTCCTGTTGGTTATTGTGGTATTATATAGTCCTGATGGTTACTGTGGTATTATATAGTCCAGATGGTTATTGTGGTATTATATAGTCCTGTTGGTTATTTATATAGTCCTGTTGGTTATTGTGGTATTATATAGTCCTGTTGGTTATTGTGGTATTATATAGTCCTGTTGGTTATTGTGGTATTATAAAGTCCTGTTGGTTATTGTGGTATTATATAGTCCTGTTGGTTATTGTGGTATTATATAGTCCTGATGGTTATTGTGGTATTATATAGTCCTGTTGGTTGTTGTGGTATTATATAGTCCTGTTGGTTATTGTGGTATTATATAGTCCTGATGGTTATTGTGGTATTATATAGTCCTGGTGTTATTGTGGTATTATATAGTCCTGTTGGTTATTGTGGTATTATATAGTCCTCTTGGTTATTGTGGTACAGTATTATATAGTCCTGTTGGTTATTGTGGTATTATATAGTCTTGTTGGTTATTGTGGTATTATATAGTCCTGTTGGTTATTGTGGTATTATATAGTCCTGTTGGTTATTGTGGTACAGTATTATATAGTCCTGTTGGTTATTGTGGTACAGTATTATATAGTCCTGGTGGTTATTGTGGTATTATATAGTCCTGATGGTTATTGTGGTATTATATAGTCCTGTTGGTTATTGTGGTACAGTATTATATATTCCTGGTGGTTATTGTGGTATTATATAGTCCTGATGGTTATTGTGGTATTATATAGTCCTGTTGGTTACTGTGGTATTATATCGTCCTGTTGGTTACTGTGGTATTATATCGTCCTGTTGGTTATTGTGGTATTATATAGTCCTGTTGGTTATTGTGGTATTATATAGTCCTGATGGTTATTGTGGTATTATATAGTCCTGTTGGTTATTGTGGTATTATATTGTCCTGTTGGTTATTGTGGTGTGATACAGTCCTGATGGTTATTATGGTATTATATAGTCCTGGTGGTTATTGTGGTATTATATAGTCCTGTTGGTTATTGTGGTATTATATAGTCCTGTTGGTTATTGTGGTACAGTATTATATAGTCCTGTTGGTTAATGTGGTATTATATAGTCTTGTTGGTTATTGTGGTATTATATAGTCCTGTTGGTTATTGTGGTATTATACAGTCCTGTTGGTTATTGTGGTATTATATAGTCCTGTTGGTTATTGTGGTACAGTATTATATAGTCCTGTTGGTTATTGTGGTACAGTATTATATAGTCCTGGTGGTTATTGTGGTATTATATAGTCCTGATTGTTATTGTGGTATTATATAGTCCTGTTGGTTATTGTGGTATTATATAGTCCTGTTGGTTATTGTGGTATTATATAGTCCTGTTGGTTATTGTGGTATTATATAGTCCTGATGGTTATTGTGGTATTATATAGTCCTGTTGGTTACTGTGGTATTATATCGTCCTGTTGGTTATTGTGGTATTATATAGTCCTGATGGTTATTGTGGTATTATATAGTCCTGTTGGTTATTGTGGTACAGTATTATATAGTCCTGATGGTTATTGTGGTATTATATAGTCCTGTTGGTTATTGTGGTATTATATAGTACTGTTGGTTATTGTGGTATTATATAGTCCTGTTGGTTATTGTGGTATTATATAGTCCTGATGGTTATTGTGGTATTATATAGTCCTGTTGGTTATTGTGGTATTATATAGTCCTGATGGTTATTGTGGTATTATATAGTCCTAATGGTTTTTGTGGTATTATATAGTCCTGATGGTTATTGTGGTATTATATAGTCATGTTGGTTATTGTGGTATTATATAGTCCTATTGGTTATTATGGTATTATATAGTCCTGTTGGTTATTGTGGTATTATATCGTCCTGTTGGTTATTGTGGTACAGTATTATATAGTCCTGTTGGTTATTGTGGTATTATATAGTCCTGTTGGTTATTGTGGTATTATATAGTCCTGTTGGTTATTGTGGTACAGTATTATATAGTCCTGTTGGTTATTGTGGTATTATATAGTCCTGATGGTTATTGTGGTATTATATAGTCCAGATGGTTATTGTGGTATTATATAGTCCTGTTGGTTATTTATATAGTCCTGTTGGTTATTGTGGTATTATATAGTCCTGTTGGTTATTGTGGTACAGTATTATATAGTCCTGTTGGTTATTGTGGTATTATATAGTCCTGATGGTTATTGTGGTATTATATAGTCCTGATGGTTATTGTGGTATTATATAGTCCAGATGGTTATTGTGGTATTATATAGTCCTGTTGGTTATTTATATAGTCCTGTTGGTTATTGTGGTATTATATAGTCCTGTTGGTTATTGTGGTATTATATAGTCCTGTTGGTTATTGTGGTATTATATAGTCCTGTGGTTATTGTGGTATTATATAGTCCGGTTGGTTATTGTGGTATTATATAGTCCTGACGGTTATTGTGGTATTATATAGTCCTGTTGGTTATTGTGGTATTATATATTCCTGTTGGTTATTGTGGTATTATATAGTCCTGTTGGTTATTGTGGTATTATATAGTCCTGTTGGTTATTGTGGTATTATATAGTCCTGTTGGTTATTGTGGTATTATATAGTCCTGTTGGTTATTGTGGTATTATATAGTCCTGATGGTTATTGTGGTATTATATAGTCCTGTTGGTTATTGTGGTATTATATAGTCCTGTTGGTTATTGTGGTATTATATAGTCCTGATGGTTATTGTGGTATTATATAGTCCTGGTGGTTATTGTGGTATTATATAGTCCTGTTGGTTATTGTGGTATTATATAGTCCTGTTGGTTATTGTGGTACAGTATTATATAGTCCTGTTGGTTATTGTGGTATTATATAGTCTTGTTGGTTATTGTGGTATTATATAGTCCTGTTGGTTATTGTGGTATTATATAGTCCTGTTGGTTATTGTGGTATTATATAGTCCTGTTGGTTATTGTGGTACAGTATTATATAGTCCTGTTGGTTTATTGTGGTACAGTATTATATAGTCCTGTGGTTGTTGTGGTATTATATAGTCCTGATGGTTATTGTGGTATTATATAGTACTGTTGGTTATTGTGGTATTATATAGTCCTGTTGGTTATTGTGGTATTATATAGTCCTGTTGGTTATTGTGGTATTATATAGTCCTGTTGGTTATTGTGGTATTATATAGTCCTGATGGTTATTGTGGTATTATATAGTCCTGTTGGTTGTTGTGGTACAGTATTATATAGTCCTGGTGGTTATTGTGGTATTATATAGTCCTGATGGTTATTGTGGTATTATATAGTCCTGTTGGTTATTGTGGTATTATATAGTCCTGTTGGTTATTGTGGTACAGTATTATATAGTCCTGTTGGTTATTGTGGTATTATATAGTCCTGATGGTTACTGTGGTATTATATAGTCCAGATGGTTATTGTGGTATTATATAGTCCTGTTGGTTATTTATATAGTCCTGTTGGTTATTGTGGTATTATATAGTCCTGTTGGTTATTGTGGTATTATATAGTCCTGTTGGTTATTGTGGTATTATAAAGTCCTGTTGGTTATTGTGGTATTATATAGTCCTGTTGGTTATTGTGGTATTATATAGTCCTGATGGTTATTGTGGTATTATATAGTCCTGTTGGTTGTTGTGGTATTATATAGTCCTGTTGGTTATTGTGGTATTATATAGTCCTGATGGTTATTGTGGTATTATATAGTCCTGGTGGTTATTGTGGTATTATATAGTCCTTTTGGTTATTGTGGTATTATATAGTCCTCTTGGTTATTGTGGTACAGTATTATATAGTCCTGTTGGTTATTGTGGTATTATATAGTCTTGTTGGTTATTGTGGTATTATATAGTCCTGTTGGTTATTGTGGTATTATATAGTCCTGTTGGTTATTGTGGTACAGTATTATATAGTCCTGTTGGTTATTGTGGTACAGTATTATATAGTCCTGGTGGTTATTGTGGTATTATATAGTCCTGATGGTTATTGTGGTATTATATAGTCCTGTTGGTTAATGTGGTATAATATAGTCCTGATGGTTATTGTGGTATTATATAGTCCTGTTGGTTATTGTGGTACAGTATTATATATACCTGGTGGTTATTGTGGTATTATATAGTCCTAATGGTTATTGTGGTATGATATAGTCCTGTTGGTTACTGTGGTATTATATCGTCCTGTTGGTTACTGTGGTATTATATCGTCCTGTTGGTTATTGTGGTATTATATAGTCCTGTTGGTTATTGTGGTATTATATAATTATATAGTCCTGATGGTTATTGTGGTATTATTTAGTCCTGTTGGTTATTGTGGTATTATATTGTCCTGTTGGTTATTGTGGTGTGATACAGTCCTGATGGTTATTATGGTATTATATAGTCCTGGTGGTTATTGTGGTATTATATAGTCCTGTTGGTTATTGTGGTATTATATAGTCCTGTTGGTTATTGTGGTACAGTATTACATAGTCCTGTTGGTTAATGTGGTATTATATAGTCTTGTTGGTTATTGTGGTATTATATAGTCCTGTTGGTTATTGTGGTATTATATAGTCCTGTTGGTTATTGTGGTATTATATAGTCCTGTTGGTTATTGTGGTACAGTATTATATAGTCCTGTTGGTTATTGTGGTACAGTATTATATAGTCCTGGTGGTTATTGTGGTATTATATAGTCCTGATTGTTATTGTGGTATTATATAGTCCTGTTGGTTATTGTGGTACAGTATTATATAGTCCTGTTGGTTATTGTGGTATTATATAGTCCTGATGGTTACTGTGGTATTATATAGTCCAGATGGTTATTGTGGTATTATATAGTCCTGTTGGTTATTTATATAGTCCTGTTGGTTATTGTGGTATTATATAGTCCTGTTTGGTTATTGTGGTATTATATAGTCCTGTTGGTTATTGTGGTATTATAAAGTCCTGTTGGTTATTGTGGTATTATATAGTCCTGTTGGTTATTGTGGTATTATATAGTCCTGATGGTTATTGTGGTATTATATAGTCCTGTTGGTTGTTGTGGTATTATATAGTCCTGTTGGTTATTGTGGTATTATATAGTCCTGATGGTTATTGTGGTATTATATAGTCCTGGTGTTATTGTGGTATTATATAGTCCTGTTGGTTATTGTGGTATTATATAGTCCTCTTGGTTATTGTGGTACAGTATTATATAGTCCTTGGGTATGTGGTATTATATAGTCTTGTTGGTTAGTGGTTGGTATTATATAGTCCTGTTGGTTATTGTGGTATTATATAGTCCTGTTGGTTATTGTGGTACAGTATTATATAGTCCTGTTGGTTATTGTGGTACAGTATTATATAGTCCTGGTGGTTATTGTGGTATTATATAGTCCTGATGGTTATTGTGGTATTATATAGTCCTGTTGGTTAATGTGGTATAATATAGTCCTGATGGTTATTGTGGTATTATATAGTCCTGTTGGTTATTGTGGTTCAGTATTATATATTCCTGGTGGTTATTGTGGTATTATATAGTCCTGATGGTTATTGTGGTATTATATAGTCCTGTTGGTTACTGTGGTATTATATCGTCCTGTTGGTTACTGTGGTATTATATCGTCCTGTTGGTTATTGTGGTATTATATAGTCCTGTTGGTTATTGTGGTATTATATAGTCCTGATGGTTATTGTGGTATTATATAGTCCTGTTGGTTATTGTGGTATTATATTGTCCTGTTGGTTATTGTGGTGTGATACAGACCTGATGGTTATTGTGGTATTATATAGTCCTGGTGGTTATTGCGGTATTATATAGTCCTGTTGGTTATTGTGGTATTATATAGTCCTGTTGGTTATTGTGGTACAGTATTATATAGTCCTGTTGGTTAATGTGGTATTATATAGTCTTGTTGGTTATTGTGGTATTATATAGTCCTGTTGGTTATTGTGGTATTATACAGTCCTGTTGGTTATTGTGGTATTATATAGTCCTGTTGGTTATTGTGGTACAGTATTATATAGTCCTGTTGGTTATTGTGGTACAGTATTATATAGTCCTGGTGGTTATTGTGGTATTATATAGTCCTGATTGTTATTGTGGTATTATATAGTCCTGTTGGTTATTGTGGTATTATATAGTCCTGTTGGTTATTGTGGTATTATATAGTCCTGTTGGTTATTGTGGTATTATATAGTCCTGATGGTTATTGTGGTATTATATAGTCCTGTTGGTTACTGTGGTATTATATCGTCCTGTTGGTTATTGTGGTATTATATAGTCCTGATGGTTATTGTGGTATTATATAGTCCTGTTGGTTATTGTGGTACAGTATTATATAGTCCTGATGGTTATTGTGGTATTATATAGTCCTGTTGGTTATTGTGGTATTATATAGTCCTGTTGGTTATTGTGGTATTATATAGTCCTGTTGGTTATTGTGGTATTATATAGTCCTGATGGTTATTGTGGTATTATATAGTCCTGTTGGTTATTGTGGTATTATATAGTCCTGATGGTTATTGTGGTATTATATAGTCCTAATGGTTTTTGTGGTATTATATAGTCCTGATGGTTATTGTGGTATTATATAGTCCTGATGGTTATTGTGGTATTATATAGTCCTGATGGTTATTGTGGTATTATATAGTCATGTTGGTTATTGTGGTATTATATAGTCCTATTGGTTATTATGGTATTATATAGTCCTGTTGGTTATTGTGGTATTATATCGTCCTGTTGGTTATTGTGGTACAGTATTATACAGTCCTGTTGGTTATTGTGGTATTATATAGTCCTGTTGGTTATTGTGGTATATATAGTCCTGTTGGTTATTGTGGTACAGTATTATATAGTCCTGTTGGTTATTGTGGTATTATATAGTCCTGATGGTTATTGTGGTATTATATAGTCCTGTTGGTTATTGTGGTTATTGTGGTATTATATAGTCCTGTTGGTTATTTATATAGTCCTGTTGGTTATTGTGGTATTATATAGTCCTGTTGGTTATTGTGGTACAGTATTATATAGTCCTGTTGGTTATTGTGGTATTATATAGTCCTGATGTTATTGTGGTATTATATAGTCCTGATGGTTATTGTGGTATTATATAGTCCAGATGGTTATTGTGGTATTATATAGTCCTGTTGGTTATTTATATAGTCCTGTTGGTTATTGTGGTATTATATAGTCCTGTTGGTTATTGTGGTATTATATAGTCCTGTTGGTTATTGTGGTATTATATAGTCCTGTTGGTATTGTGGTATTATATAGTCCGGTTGGTGTATTGGTGGTATTATATAGTCCTGACGGTTTATTGGTGTATTATATAGTCCTGTTGGTTATTGTGGTATTATATATTCCTGTTGGTTATTGTGGTATTATATAGTCCTGTTGGTTATTGTGGTATTATATAGTCCTGTTGGTTATTGTGGTATTATATAGTCCTGTTGGTTATTGTGGTATTATATAGTCCTGAGGGTTATTGTGGTATTATATAGTCCTGTTGTTATTGTGGTATTATATAGTCCTGTTGGTTAGTGTGGTATTATATAGTCCTGATGGTTTATTGTGGGTATTATATAGTCCTGGTGGTTATTGTGGTATTATATAGTCCTGTTGGTTATTGTGGTACAGTATTATATAGTCCTGTTGGTTATTGTGGTATTATATAGTCTTGTTGGTTATTGTGGTATTATATAGTCCTGTTGGTTATTGTGGTACTATATAGTCCTGTTGGTTATTGTGGTATTATATAGTCCTGTTGGTTATTGTGGTACAGTATTATATAGTCCTGTTGGTTATTGTGGTACAGTATTATATAGTCCTGGTGGTTGTTGTGGTATATTAGTCCTGATGGTTATTGTGGTATTATATAGTACTGTTGGTTATTGTGTATTTATAGTCCTGTTGGTTATTGTGGTATTATAGTCCTGTTGGTTATTGTGGTATTATATAGTCCTGATGGTTATTGTGGTATTATATAGTCCTGTTGGTTACTGTGGTATTATATCGTCCTGTTGGTTACTGTGGTATTATATCGTCCTGTTGGTTATTGTGGTATTATATAGTCCTGTTGGTTATTGTGGTATTATATAGTCCTGTTGGTTATTGTGGTATTATCTAGTCCTGATGGTTATTGGTGGTATTATATAGTCACTGTTGGTTGTTGGTGGTAGCAGTATTTATATAGACCCCCCCCATCCTGGTGGTTATTGTGGTATTATATAGTCCTGGATGGGTATTTGTGGTATTATATAGGTCCTGTTGGTTATTTGTGTAGTTATATAGTCCTGTTGGTTATTGTGGTACAGTATTATATAGTCCTGTTGGTTATTGTGGTATTATATAGTCCTGATGGTTACTGTGGTATTATATAGTCCAGATGGTTATTGTGGTATTATATAGTCCTGTTGGTTATTTATATAGTCCTGTTGGTTATGTGGTATTATATAGTCCTGTTGGTTATTGTGGTATTATATAGTCCTGTTGGTTATTGTGGTATTATAAAGTCCTGTTGGTTATTGTGGTATTATATAGTCCTGTTGGTTATTGTGGTATTATATAGTCCTGATGGTTATTGTGGTATTATATAGTCCTGTTGGTTGTTGTGGTATTATATAGTCCTGTTGGTTATTGTGGTATTATATAGTCCTGATGGTTATTGTGGTATTATATAGTCCTGGTGGTTATTGTGGTATTATATAGTTCTATTGGTTATTATGGTATTATATAGTCCTGTTGGTTATTGTGGTATTATATCGTCCTGTTGGTTATTGTGGTACAGTATTATACAGTCCTGTTGGTTATTGTGGTATTATAGTCCTGTTGGTTATGTGGTATATATAGTCCTGTTGGTTATTGTGGTACAGTATTATATCGTCCTGTTGGTT
>NW_021823446.1:0-42377 GCF_901001165.1 Salmo trutta
GACCATCAGAGAAAACAGAATGGAAGTGACAGACAGATGGAGAGAGGAAGAGAGATGACCATCAGAAAACAGAATGGAAGTGACAGACAGATGGATGTGTGTGTTGCTTCTCTAAAGGTCACTCTACTCTCTCTCCCGCTTCCTCCCCCACTCAACTTGCTCTCCCCCTCCCCACTCGATCTCCCCGTTCCCCTCCCCACTCGCTCTCCCCCTCCCCCACCCGACTCTCTCTCCCCCTCCCCCACCCGACTCTCTCTCCCCCTCCCGACTCCCTCTCCCCCACCCGACTCCCTCTCCCCTTACCCCACTCTCTCTCCCCCTGCCCACTCTCTCTCCCCCACCCGACTCTCTCTCCCCCTGCCCCACTCTCTCTCCCCCTGCCCCACTCTCTCTCCCCCTGCCTGTCATATTATGTATATATGCAGTGTTGTAACGATGTGCAAATGGTTAAAGTACAAAATGGAAAATAAATCAACATAAATATGGGTTGTATTTACAATGGTGTTTGTTCTTCACTGGTTGACCTTTTCTTGTGGCAACAGGTCACACATCTTGCTGCTGTGATGTCACACTGTGGTATTTCACCCAGTAGATATGGGAGTTTATCAAAATTGGGTTTGTTTTCTAATTATGTTCTGTGTAATCTGAGGGAAATATGTCTCTCTAATATGGTCATACATTTGGCAGGAGGTTAGGAAGTGCAGCTCAGTTTCCACCTCATTTTGTGGGCAGTGTGCACATGGCCTGTCTCTCCTCCGCCTCTCACGAGCAGCTACTAGAAAATAACACACAACCAACCCACCCCATTAACAGGTCAGAGGTCATACTCTGTGTGATGTCACTGACTGACCTGTGCGAGGGAGGTGCTCCGCCCCCTCCCGGTCTCCGTGGTGACCCTGCCCCTCCCTCTCTGTGAGGAGATACACTTGTAGCAGCTCCAGACCTGCAGCAGCCTGGGCTCCGCGTGGCCACTCCCCTTCCGCTGCAGACACTGGCAGTGGTACAGATGACCGCAGCTACACACACACACACACACACACACACGGTGTTAACAGCATTACCGTGTGTACAGCCTCCACTACAGCACCAGCCTGGGAAATGTTCAGTGAGGTGACAGGTTCAGAACATTGTACTGTAAACCTATCTGACACCGTTCATCCTCTATCAGAACATTGTACGGTAAACGGATCTGACACCGTCATCCTCTATCAGAACATTGTACTTAAACATATCTGACACCGTTCATCCTCTATCAGAACATTGCACTGTAAACAGATCTGACACCGTTCATCCTCTATCAGAACACTGTACTGTAAACAGATCTGACACCGTTCACCCTCTATCAGAACACTGTACTGTAAACATATCTGACACCGTTCATCCTCTATCAGAACATTGCACTGTAAACCAGATCTGACACCGTTCATCCTCTATCAGAACACTTGTACTGTAACCTTCTGACCACCAGTTCATCCTCTATCAGAACATTGTACTGTAAACAGATCTGACACCGTTCATCCTCTATCAGAACATTGTACTGTAAACGGATCTGACACCGTTCATCCTCTATCAGAACATTGTACTGTAAACATATCTGACACCGTTCATCCTCTATCAGAACATTGTACTGTAAACGGATCTGACACCGTTCATCCTCTATCAGAACATTGTACTGTAAACGGATCTGACACCGTTCATCCTCTATCAGAACATTGCACTGTAAACAGATCTGACACTGTTCATCCTCTATCAGAACACTGTACTGTAAACATATCTGACACCGTTCATCCTCTATCAGAACACTGTACTGTAAACATATCTGACACCGTTCATCCTCTATCAGAACACTGTACTGTAAACAGATCTGACACCGTTCATCCTCTATCAGAACATTGCACTGTAAACAGATCTGACACCGTTCATCCGCTATCAGAACACTGTACTGTAAACAGATCTGACACCGTTCACCCTCTATCAGAAACACTGTACTGTAAACATATCTGACACCGTTCATCCTCTATCAGAACATTGTACTGTAAACATATCTGACACCGTTCATCCTCTATCAGAACACTGTACTGTAAACCTATCTGACACCGTTCATCCTCTATCAGAACATTGCACTGTAAACAGATCTGACACCGTTCATCCTCTATCAGAACACTGTACTGTAAACAGATCTGACACCGTTCACCCCTCTATCTGAACACTGTACTGTAAACATATCTGACACCGTTCATCCTCTATCAGAACATTGCACTGTAAACAGATCTGACACCGTTCATCCTCTATCAGAACATTGTACTGTAAACCTTCTGACACCGTTCATCCTCTATCAGAACATTGTACTGTAAACAGATCTGACACCGTTCATCCTCTATCAGAACATTGTACTGTAAACGGATCTGACACCGTTCATCCTCTATCAGAACATTGTACTGTAAACATATCTGACACCGTTCATCCTCTATCAGAACATTGTACTGTAAACGGATCTGACAACCGTTCATCCTCTATCAGAACATTGTACTGTAAACGGATCTGACAACCGTTCATCCTCTATCAGAACATTGCACTGTAAACAGATCTGACACTGTTCATCCTCTATCAGAACACTGTACTGTAAACATATCTGACACCGTTCATCCTCTATCAGAACACTGTACTGTAAACATATCTGACACCGTTCATCCTCTATCAGAACACTGTACTGTAAACAGATCTGACACCGTTCATCCTCTATCAGAACATTGCACTGTAAACAGATCTGACACCGTTCATCCTCTATCAGAACACTGTACTGTAAACAGATCTGACACCGTTCATCCTCTATCAGAACACTGTACTGTAAACATATCTGACACCGTTCATCCTCTATCAGAACATTGCACTGTAAACAGATCTGACACCGTTCATCCTCTATCAGAACATTGTACTGTAAACAGATCTGACACCGTTCATCCTCTATCAGAACATTGTACTGTAAACCTTCTGACACCGTTCATCCTCTATCAAGCGGTTGTAGAGAACACATGTTGATGTGAATGTTGTGGTGATGACCTGAATATGATGATTTCATCTGGGCTGTCCTGACGTCTCTTGTACTGCTGCAGGACAGATGTTACAGTGTCCTGGCGAGGGTGGAGCCCCCTGCTGACCGCCGCTCGCAGGTGAGACAGGGACCAGTGGAGGTCACGGTTTCAACAGACTGGTGGTCGTCTCCAGTAGCGTCTGGGGGGAGGGGGAGAGGATTACTTGATTTGATTTATTGTATCCTGACCCCAGATCAGTTTCTAGCTCTGGACAAATGACTGAAAGAGTGACTGGATTTACTGTTTTCTTCCCTGGAAATTAGTCTCTCACAGAATCACACATTACACCAAATCTGTCATTCCCTTCTACTCTCTCAGCATGTGAAATAGTACTTGTACAACCCACCAGTCATCCTCTCTACTCCTTCAGCATGTAAATAGTACTGTACAACCCACCAGTCATCCTCTACTCTCATCAGCATCGTTAAATAGTACTGTACAACCCACCAGTTCATCCTCTCTACTCTCTCAGCATGGTTAAATAGTAACGTACAACCCACCGTCATCCTCTCTACTCTCTCAGCATGTTAAATAGTAATGTACACCCACCAGTCATCCTCTCTACTCTCTACAGCATGTTAAATATTACATGTACAAACCCACCAGTCATCCTCATCTACTCTCTCAGCATGATAAATAGTACTGTACAACCCACCAGTCATCCTCTCTAACTCCTCAGGCATGCTCATAGTACTGTACACCCACCAGTCATCCTCTCTACTCTCTCAGCATGTTAAATAGTACTGTACAACCCACCAGTCATCCTCTCTACTCTCTCAGCATGTTAAATAGTACTGTACAACCCACCAGTCATCCTCTCTACTCTCTCAGCATGTTAAATAGTACTGTACAACCCACCAGTCATCCTCTCTACTCTCTCAGCATGTTAAATAGTACTGTACAACCCACCAGTCTCGCCTACTCTCTTCTCCAGCATGTGAATGTACTGTACAACCCACCATCATCCTCTCTACTCTCTCAGCATGTTAAATAGTAACTGTACAACCCACCATTCATCCTCTATACTCTCCTCCTCATGTTAAATAGTACTGTACAACCCACCAGTCATCCTCTCTACTTCTCTCAGCATGTTAAATAGTACTGTACAACCCACCAGTCAATACTCTCTACTCTCTCATCATGTTAAATAGTACTGTACAACCCACCATTCATCCTCTCTACTCTCTCAGCAGGTTAAATAGTACTGTACAACCCACCGTCATCCTCTCTACTCTCTCAGCATGTTAAATAGTACTGTACAACCCACCATCATCCTCTCTACTCTCTCAGCATGTTAAATGTACTGTACAACCCACCAGGTCATCCTCTCTACTCTACTCAGCATGTTAAATAGTACTGTACAACCCACCAGTCATCCTCTCTACTCTCCTCAGCATGTTAAATAGGTACTGTACAACCCACCAGTCATCCTCTCTACTCTCTCAGCATGTTAAATAGTACTGTACAACCCACCAGTCATCCTCTCTACTCTCTCAGCATGTTAAATAGTACTGTACAACCCACCAGTCATCCTCTCTACTCTCTCAGCATGTTAAATAGTACTGTACAACCCACCAGTCATCCCTCTACTCTCTCAGCATGTTAAATAGTACTGTACAACCCACCAGTCATCCTCTCTACTCTCTCAGCATGTTAAATAGTACTGTACAACCCACCAGTCATCCTCTCTACTCTCTCAGCATGTTAAATAGTACTGTACAACCCACCAGTCATCCTCTCTCTCTCAGCATGTTAAATAGTACTGTACAACCCACAGTCATCCTCTCTACTCTCTCAGCATGTTAAATAGTACGTACAAACCCACCAGTCATCGCTCTCTACTCTCAGCATGTTAAATAGTACTGTACAACCCACCAGTCATCCTCTCTACTCTCTCAGCATGTTAAATAGTAACTGTACAACCCACCATTCATCCTCTCTACTCTCTCGCAGGTTAAAATAGTACTGTACAACCCACCCAGTCATCCTCTCTACTCTCTCAGCATGTTAAATAGTACTGTACAACCCACCAGTCATCCTCTCTACTCTCTCAGCATGTTAAATAGTACTGTACAACCCACCAGTCATCCTCTCTACTCTCTCAGCATGTTAAATAGTACTGTACAACACCACCAGTCATCCTCTCTACTCTCTCAGCATGTTAAATATACTGTACAACCCACCAGTCATCCTCTCTACTCTCTCAGCATGTGTAAATAGTACTGTACAACCCACCAGTCATCCTCTCTACTCTCTCAGCATGTTAAATAGTACTGTACAACCCACCAGTCATCCTCTCTACTCTCTCAGCATGTTAAATAGTACTGGACAAACCCACCAGTCATCCTCTCTACTCTCTCAGCATGTTAAATAGTACTGTAAAAACAACCCACCATTCATCCTCTATACTCTCTCAGCATTTAAATAGTACTGTACAACCCACCAGTCATCCTCTCTACTCTCTCAGCATGTTAAATAGTACTGTACACCCACCAGTCATCCTCTCTACTCTCTCAGCATTGTTAAATAGTACTGTACAACCCCCAGTCATCCTCTCTACTCTCTCAGCATGTTAAATAGTACTGTACCAACCACCAGTCATCCTCTCTACTCTCTCCCGCATGTTAAATAGTACTGTACAACCCACCAGTCATCCTCTACTCTCTCAGCATGTTAAATAGTACTGTAGCACCCACCAGTCAATCCTCTCTACTCTCTCCGCATGTTAAATAGTACTGTACAACCCACCAGTCATCCTCTCTACTCTCTCAGCATGTTAAATAGTACTGTACAACCCACCAGTCATCCTCTCTACTCTCTCAGCATGTTAAATAGTACTGTACAACCCACCCGATCATCCTCTCTACTCTCTCAGCATGTTAAATAGTACTGTACAACCCACCAGTCATCCTCTCTACTCTCTCAGCATGTAAATAGTACTGTACAACCCACCAGTCCTCCCCTCTACTCTCTCAGCATGTTAAATAGTACTGTACAACCCACCAGTCATCCTCTCTACTCTCTCAGCATGTTAAATAGTACTGTACAACCCACCAGTCATCCTCTCTACTCTCTCAGCATGTTAAATAGTACTGTACAACCCACCAGTCATCCTCTCTACTCCCTCAGCATGTTAAATAGTACTGTACAACCCACCAGTCATCCTCTCTACTCCTCCTCAGCAATGTTAAATAGTAACTGTACAACCCACCAGTCCATCCTCCTCTACTCTCTCAGCATGTTAAATAGTACTGTACAACCCACCAGTCATCCTCTCTACTCTCTCAGCAGGTTAAATAGTACTGTACAACCCACCAGTCATCCTCTCTACTCTCTCAGCATGTTAAATAGTACTGACAACCCACCAGTCACTCTCTACTCTCAGCATGTTAAATAGTACTGTACAACCCACCAGTCATCCTCTCTACTCTCTCAGCATGTTAAATAGTACTGTACAACCACCAGTCTCTCTCTACTCTCTCAGCATGTTAAATAGTACTGTACAACCCACCAGTCATCCTCCTCTACTCTCTCAGCATGTTAAATAGTACTGTACAACCCACCAGTCATCCTCTCTACTCTCTCAGCATGTTAAATAGTACTGTACAACCCACCAGTCATCCTCTCTACTCTCTCAGCATGTTAAATAGTACTGTACAACCCACCAGTCCATCCTCTATACTCTCTCAGCATGTTAAATAGTACTGTACAACCCACCAGTCATCCTCTCTACTCTCTCAGCATGTTAAATAGTACTGTACAACCCACCAGTCATCCTCTCTACTCTCTCAGCATGTTAAATAGTACTGTACAACCACCAGTCATCCTCTCTACTCTCTCAGCATGTTAAATAGTACTGTACAACCCACCAGTCATCCTCTCTACTCTCTCAGCATGTTAAAATAGTACTGTACAAACCCACCAGTCATCCTCTCTACTCTCTCAGCATGTTAAATAGTACTGTACAACCCACCAGTCATCCTCTCTACTCTCTCAGCATGTTAAATAGTACTGTACAACCCACCAGTCATCCTCTCTACTCTCTCAGCATGTTAAATAGTACTGTACAACCCACCAGTCATCCTCTTACTCTCTCAGCATGTTAAATAGTACTGGTACAACCCACCAGTCATCCTCTCTACTCTCTCAGCATGTTAAATAGTACTGTACAACCCACCAGTCATCCTCTCTACTCTCTCAGCATGTTAAATAGTACTGTACAACCCACCAGTCATCCTCTCTACTCTCTCAGCATGTTTAAATAGTACTGTACAACCCACCAGTCATCCTCTCTACTCTCTCAGCATGTTAAATAGTACTGTACAACCCACCAGTCATCCTCTCTACTCTCTCAGCATGTAAATAGTACTGTACAACCCACCAGTCATCCTCTCTACTCTCTCAGCATGTTAAATAGTACTGTACAACCCACCAGTCATCCTCTCTACTCTCTCAGCATGTTAAATAGTACTGTACAACCCACCAGTCATCCTCTCTAACTCTCTCAGCATGTTAAATAGTACTGTACAACCCACCAGTCATCCTCTCTACTCTCTCAGCATGTTAAATAGTACTGTACAACCCACCAGTCATCCTCTCTACTCTCTCAGCATGTTAAATAGTACTGTACAACCCACCAGTCCATCCTCTCTACTCTCTCAGCATGTTAAATAGTACTGTACAACCCACCAGTCATCCTCTCTACTCTCTCAGCATGTTAAATAGTACTGTACAACCCACCAGTCATCCTCTCTCAGCATGTTAAATAGTACTGTACAACCCACCAGTCATCCTCTCTACTCTCTCAGCATGTTAAATAGTACTGGTACAACCCACCAGTCATTCCTCTCTACCTCTCTCAGCATGTTAAATAGTACTGTACAACCCACCAGTCATCCTCTCTACTCTCTCAGCATGTTAAATAGTACTGTACAACCCACCAGTCTCCTCTATACTCTCTCAGCATGTTACAAGTACTGTACAACCCACCAGTCATCCTCTACTCTCTCAGCATGTTAAATAGTACTGTACAACCCACCAGTCATCCTCTCTACTCTCTCAGCATGTTAAATAGTACTGTACAACCCACCAGTCATCCTCTATACTCTCTCAGCATGTTAAATAGTACTGTACAACCCACCAGTCATCCTCTCTACTTCTCTCAGCATGTTAATAGTACTGTACAACCCCACCAGTCATCCTCTCTACTCTCTCAGCATGTAAATAGTACTGTACAACCCACCAGTCATCCTCTCTACTCTCTCAGCATGTTAAATAGTACTGTACAACCCACCAGTCATCCTCTCTACTCTCTCAGCATGTTAAATAGTACTGTACAACCCACCAGTCATCCTCTATACTCTCTCAGCATGTTAAATAGTACTGTACAACCCACCAGTCATCCTCTACTACTCTCTCAGCATGTTAAATAGTACTGTACAACCCACCAGTCATCCTCTCTACTCTCTCAGCATGTTAAATAGTACTGTACAACCCACCAGTCATCCTCTCTACTCTCTCAGCATGTTTAAATAGTACTGTACAACCCACCAGTCATCCTCTCTACTCTCTCAGCATGTTAAATAGTACTGTACAACCCACCAGTCATCCTCTCTACTCTCTCAGCATGTTAAATAGTACTGTACAACCCACCAGTCATCCTCTCTACTCTCTCAGCATGTTAAATAGTACTGTACAACCCACCAGTCATCCTCTCTACTCTCTCAGCATGTTAATAGTACTGTACAACCCACCAGTCATCCTCTCTACTCTCTCAGCATGTTAAATAGTACTGTACAACCCACCAGTCATCCTCTCTACTCTCTCAGCATGTTAAATAGTACTGTACAACCCACCAGTCATCCTCTCTACTCTCTCAGCATGTTAAATAGTACTGTACAACCCACCAGTCATCCTCTCTACTCTCTCAGCATGTTAATAGTACTGTACAACCCACCAGTCATCCTCTCTACTCTCTCAGCATGTTAAATAGTACTGTACAACCCACCAGTCATCCTCTCTACTCTCTCAGCATGTTTAAATAGTACTGTACAACCCACCAGTCATCCTCTCTACTCTCTCAGCATGTTAAATAGTACTGTACAACCCACCAGTCATCCTCTCTACTCTCTCAGCATGTTAAATAGTACTGTACAACCCACCAGTCATCCTCTCTACTCTCTCAGCATGTTAATAGTACTGTACAACCCACCATCATCCTCTCTACTCTCTCAGCATGTTAAATAGTACTGTACAACCCACCAGTCATCCTCTCTACTCTCTCAGCATGTTAAATAGTACTGTACAACCCACCAGTCATCCTCTCTACTCTCTCAGCATGTTAAATAGTACTGTACAACCCACCAGTCATCCTCTCTACTCTCTCAGCATGTTAAATAGTACTGTACAACCCACAGTCATCCTCTCTACTCTCTCAGCATGTTAAATAGTACTGTACAACCCACCAGTCATCCTCTCTACTCTCTCAGCATGTTAAATAGTACTGTACAACCCACCAGTCATCCTCTCTACTCTCTCAGCATGTTAAATAGTACTGTACAACCCACCAGTCATCCTCTCTACTCTCTCAGCATGTTAAATAGTACTGTACAACCACCAGTCATCCTCTCTACTCTCTCAGCATGTTAAATAGTACTGTACAACCCACCAGTCATCCTCTCTACTCTCTCAGCATGTTTAAATAGTACTGTACAACCCACCAGTCATCCTCTCTACTCTCTCAGCATGTTAAATAGTACTGTACAACCCACCAGTCATCCTCTCTACTCTCTCAGCATGTTAAATAGTACTGTACAACCCACCAGTCATCCTCTCTACTCTCTCAGCATGTTAAATAGTACTGTACAACCCACCAGTCATCCTCTCTACTCTCTCAGCATGTTAAATAGTACTGTACAACCCACCAGTCATCCTCTCTACTCTCTCAGCATGTTAAATAGTACTGTACAACCCACCAGTCATCCTCTCTACTCTCTCCGCATGTTAAATAGTACTGTACAACCCACCAGTCATCCTCTCTACTCTCTCAGCATGTTAAATAGTACTGTACAACCCACCAGTCATCCTCTCTACTCTCTCAGCATGTTAAATAGTACTTAACAACCCACCAGTCATCCTCTCTACTCTCTCAGCATGTTAAATAGTACTGTACAACCCACCAGTCATCCTCTCTACTCTCTCAGCATGTTAAATAGTACTGTACAACCCACCAGTCATCCTCTCTACTCTCTCAGCATGTTAAATAGTACTGTACAACCCACCAGTCATCCTCTCTACTCTCTCAGCATGTTAAATAGTACTGTACAACCCACCAGTCATCCTCTCTACTCTCTCAGCATGTTAAATAGTACTGTACAACCCACCAGTCATCCTCTCTAAGCTCTCACATTAATTATTACTGTACAACCCACCATCCTCTCTACTCTCTCAGCATGTTAAATAGTACTGTACAACCCACCAGTCATCCTCTCTACTCTCTCTCAGCATGTTAAATAGTACTGTACAACCCACAGTCATCCTCTATACTCTCTCAGCATGTTAAATAGTACTGTACAACCCACCAGTCATCCTCTCTACTCTCTCAGCATGTTAAATAGTACTGTACAACCCACCAGTCATCCTCTCTACTCTCTCAGCATGTTAAATAGTACTGTACAACCCACCAGTCATCCTCTCTACTCTCTCAGCATGTTAAATAGTACTGTACAACCCACCAGTCATCCTCTCTACTCTCTCAGCATGTTAAATAGTACTGTACAACCCACCAGTCATCCTCTCTACTCTCTCAGCATGTTAAATAGTACTGTACAACCCACCAGTCATCCTCTACTCTCTAGCTAATCTACCTGTACAACCCACCAGTCATCCTCTCTACTCTCTCAGCATGTTAAATAGTACTGTACAACCCACCAGTCATCCTCTCTACTCTCTCAGCATGTTAAATAGTACTGTACAACCCACCAGTCATCCTCTCTACTCTCTCAGCATGTTAAATAGTACTGTACAACCCACCAGTCATCCTCTCTACTCTCTCAGCATGTTAAATAGTACTGTACAACCCACCAGTCATCCTCTCTACTCTCTCAGCATGTTAAATAGTACTGTACAACCCACCAGTCATCCTCTCTACTCTCTCAGCATGTTAAATAGTACTGTACAACCCACCAGTCATCCTCTCTACTCTCTCAGCATGTTAAATAGTACTGTACAACCCACCAGTCATCCTCTCTACTCTCTCAGCATGTTAAATAGTACTGTACAACCCACCAGTCATCCTCTCTACTCTCTCAGCATGTTAAATAGTACTGTACAACCCACCAGTCATCCTCTCTACTCTCTCAGCATGTTAAATAGTACTGTACAACCCACCAGTCATCCTCTCTACTCTCTCAGCATGTTAAATAGTACTGTACAACCCACCAGTCATCCTCTCTACTCTCTCAGCATGTTAAATAGTACTGTACAACCCACCAGTCATCCTCTCTACTCTCTCAGCATGTTAAATAGTACTGTACAACCCACCAGTCATCCTCTCTACTCTCTCAGCATGTTAAATAGTACTGTACAACCCCCCAGTCATCCTCTCTACTCTCTCAGCATGTTAAATAGTACTGTACAACCCACCAGTCATCCTCTCTACTCTCTCAGCATGTTAAATAGTACTGTACAACCCACCAGTCATCCTCTCTACTCTCTCAGCATGTTAAATAGTACTGTACAACCCACCAGTCATCCTCTCTACTCTCTCAGCATGTTAAATAGTACTGTACAACCCACCAGTCATCCTCTCTACTCTCTCAGCATGTTAAATAGTACTGTACAACCCACCAGTCATCCTCTCTACTCTCTCAGCATGTTAAATAGTACTGTACAACCCACCAGTCATCCTCTCTACTCTCTCAGCATGTTAAATAGTACTGTACAACCCACCAGTCATCCTCTCTACTCTCTCAGCATGTTAAATAGTACTGTACAACCCACCAGTCATCCTCTCTACTCTCTCAGCATGTTAAATAGTACTGTACAACCCACCAGTCATCCTCTCTACTCTCTCAGCATGTTAAATAGTACTGTACAACCCACCAGTCATCCTCTCTACTCTCTCAGCATGTTAAATAGTACTGTACAACCCACCAGTCATCCTCTCTACTCTCTCAGCATGTTAAATAGTACCGTACAACCCACCAGTCATCCTCTCTACTCTCTCAGCATGTTAAATAGTACTGTACAACCCACCAGTCATCCTCTCTACTCTCTCAGCATGTTAAATAGTACTGTACAACCCACCAGTCATCCTCTCTACTCTCTCAGCATGTTAAATAGTACTGTACAACCCACCAGTCATCCTCTCTACTCTCTCAGCATGTTAAATAGTACTGTACCAACCCACCAGTCATCCTCTCTACTCTCTCAGCATGTTAAATAGTACTGTACAACCCACCAGTCATCCTCTCTACTCTCTCAGCATGTTAAATAGTACTGTACAACCCACCAGTCATCCTCTCTACTCTCTCAGCATGTTAAATAGTACAGTACAACCCACCAGTCATCCTCTCTACTCTCTCAGCATGTTAAATAGTACTGTACAACCCACCAGTCATCCTCTCTAGTCTCTCAGCATGTTAAATAGTACTGTACAACCCACCAGTCATCCTCTCTACTCTCTCAGCATGTTAAATAGTACTGTACAACCCACCAGTCATCCTCTCTACTCTCTCAGCATGTTAAATAGTACTGTACAACCCCACCAGTCATCCTCTCTACTCTCTCAGCATGTTAAATAGTACTGTACAACCCACCAGTCATCCTCTCTAGTCTCTCAGCATGTTAAATAGTACTGTACAACCCACCAGTCATCCTCTCTACTCTCTCAGCATGTTAAATAGTACTGTACAACCCACCAGTCATCCTCTCTACTCTCTCAGCATGTTAAATAGTACTGTACAACCCACCAGTCATCCTCTCTAGTCTCTCAGCATGTTAAATAGTACTGTACAACCCACCAGTCATCCTCTCTACTCTCTCAGCATGTTAAATAGTACCGTACAACCCACCAGTCATCCTCTCTACTCTCTCAGCATGTTAAATAGTACTGTACAACCCACCAGTCATCCTCTCTACTCTCTCAGCATGTTAAATAGTACTGTACAACCCACCAGTCATCCTCTCTACTCTCTCAGCATGTTAAATAGTACTGTACAACCCACCAGTCATCCTCTCTACTCTCTCAGCATGTTAAATAGTACTGTACAACCCACCAGTCATCCTCTATACTCTCTCAGCATGTTAAATAGTACTGTACAACCCACCAGTCATCCTCTCTACTCTCTCAGCATGTTAAATAGTACTGTACAACCCACCAGTCATCCTCTCTACTCTCTCAGCATGTTAAATAGTACTGTACAACCCACCAGTCATCCTCTCTACTCTCTCAGCATGTTAAATAGTACCGTACAACCCACCAGTCATCCTCTATACTCTCTCAGCATGTTAAATAGTACTGTACAACCCACCAGTCATCCTCTCTACTCTCTCAGCATGTTAAATAGTACTGTACAACCCACCAGTCATCCTCTCTACTCTCTCAGCATGTTAAATAGTACTGTACAACCCACCAGTCATCCTCTCTACTCTCTCAGCATGTTAAATAGTACTGTACAACCCACCAGTCATCCTCTCTACTCTCTCAGCATGTTAAATAGTACTGTACAACCCACCAGTCATCCTCTCTACTCTCTCAGCATGTTAAATAGTACTGTACAACCCACCAGTCATCCTCTCTACTCTCTCAGCATGTTAAATAGTACTGTACAACCCACCAGTCATCCTCTCTACTCTCTCAGCATGTTAAATAGTACTGTACAACCCACCAGTCATCCTCTCTACTCTCTCAGCATGTTAAATAGTACTGTACAACCACCAGTCATCCTCTCTACTCTCTCAGCATGTTAAATAGTACTGTACAACCCACCAGTCATCCTCTCTACTCTCTCAGCATGTTAAATAGTACTGTACAACCCACCAGTCATCCTCTCTACTCTCTCAGCATGTTAAATAGTACTGTACAACCCACCAGTCATCCTCTCTACTCTCTCAGCATGTTAAATAGTACTGTACAACCCACCAGTCATCCTCTCTACTCTCTCAGCATGTTAAATAGTACTGTACAACCCACCAGTCATCCTCTCTACTCTCTCAGCATGTTAAATAGTACTGTACAACCCACCAGTCATCCTCTCTACTCTCTCAGCATGTTAAATAGTACTGTACAACCCACCAGTCATCCTCTCTACTCTCTCAGCATGTTAAATAGTACTGTACAACCCACCAGTCATCCTCTCTACTCTCTCAGCATGTTAAATAGTACTGTACAACCCACCAGTCATCCTCTCTACTCTCTCAGCATGTTAAATAGTACTGTACAACCCACCAGTCATCCTCTCTACTCTCTCAGCATGTTAAATAGTACTGTACAACCCACCAGTCATCCCTCTCTGCATGTTAAATAGTACTGTACAACCCACCAGTCATCCTCTCTACTCTCTCAGCATGTTAAATAGTACTGTACAACCCACCAGTCATCCTCTCTACTCTCTCAGCATGTTAAATAGTACTGTACAACCCACCAGTCATCCTCTCTACTCTCTCAGCATGTTAAATAGTACGTACAACCCACCAGTCATCCTCTCTACTCTCTCAGCATGTTAAATAGTACTGTACAACCCACCAGTCATCCTCTATACTCTCTCAGCATGTTAAATAGTACTGTACAACCCACCAGTCATCCTCTATACTCTCTCAGCATGTTAAATAGTACTGTACAACCCACCAGTCATCCTCTCTACTCTCTCAGCATGTTAAATAGTACTGTACAACCCACCAGTCATCCTCTCTACTCTCTCAGCATGTTAAATAGTACTGTACAACCCACCAGTCATCCTCTCTAGTCTCTCAGCATGTTAAATAGTACTGTACAACCCACCAGTCATCCTCTCTACTCTCTCAGCATGTTAAATAGTACTGTACAACCCACCAGTCATCCTCTCTACTCTCTCAGCATGTTAAATAGTACTGTACAACCCACCAGTCATCCTCTCTACTCTCTCAGCATGTTAAATAGTACTGTACAACCCACCAGTCATCCTCTCTACTCTCTCAGCATGTTAAATAGTACTGTACAACCCACCAGTCATCCTCTCTACTCTCTCAGCATGTTAAATAGTACTGTACAACCCACCAGTCATCCTCTCTACTCTCTCAGCATGTTAAATAGTACTGTACAACCCACCAGTCATCCTCTCTACTCTCTCAGCATGTTAAATAGTACTGTACAACCCACCAGTCATCCTCTCTACTCTCTCAGCATGTTAAATAGTACTGTACAACCCACCAGTCATCCTCTCTACTCTCTCAGCATGTTAAATAGTACTGTACAACCCACCAGTCATCCTCTCTACTCTCTCAGCATGTTAAATAGTACTGTACAACCCACCAGTCATCCTCTCTACTCTCTCAGCATGTTAAATAGTACTGTACAACCCACCAGTCATCCTCTCTACTCTCTCATCATGTTAAATAGTACTGTACAACCCACCAGTCATCCTCTCTACTCTCTCAGCATGTTAAATAGTACTGTACAACCCACCAGTCATCCTCTCTACTCTCTCAGCATGTTAAATAGTACTGTACAACCCACCAGTCATCCTCTCTACTCTCTCAGCATGTTAAATAGTACTGTACAACCCACCAGTCATCCTCTCTACTCTCTCAGCATGTTTAAATAGTACTGTACAACCCACCAGTCATCCTCTCTACTCTCTCAGCATGTTAAATAGTACTGTACAACCCACCAGTCATCCTCTCTACTCTCTCAGCATGTTAAATAGTACTGTACAACCCACCAGTCATCCTCTCTACTCTCTCAGCATGTTAAATAGTACTGTACAACCCACCAGTCATCCTCTCTACTCTCTCAGCATGTTAAATAGTACTGTACAACCCACCAGTCATCCTCTCTACTCTCTCAGCATGTTAAATAGTACTGTACAACCCACCAGTCATCCTCTACTCTCTCAGCATGTTAAATAGTACTGTACAACCCACCAGTCATCCTCTCTACTCTCTCAGCATGTTAAATAGTACTGTACAACCCACCAGTCATCCTCTCTACTCTCTCAGCATGTTAAATAGTACTGTACAACCCACCAGTCATCCTCTCTACTCTCTCAGCATGTTAAATAGTACTGTACAACCCACCAGTCATCCTCTCTACTCTCTCAGCATGTTAAATAGTACTGTACAACCCACCAGTCATCCTCTCTACTCTCTCAGCATGTTAAATAGTACTGTACAACCCACCAGTCATCCTCTCTACTCTCTCAGCATGTTAAATAGTACTGTACAACCCACCAGTCATCCTCTCTACTCTCTCAGCATGTTAAATAGTACCGTACAACCCACCAGTCATCCTCTATACTCTCTCAGCATGTTAAATAGTACTGTACAACCCACCAGTCATCCTCTCTACTCTCTCAGCATGTTAAATAGTACTGTACAACCCACCAGTCATCCTCTCTACTCTCTCAGCATGTTAAATAGTACTGTACAACCCACCAGTCATCCTCTCTACTCTCTCAGCATGTTAAATAGTACTGTACAACCCACCAGTCATCCTCTCTACTCTCTCAGCATGTTAAATAGTACTGTACAACCCACCAGTCATCCTCTCTACTCTCTCAGCATGTTAAATAGTACTGTACAACCCACCAGTCATCCTCTCTACTCTCTCAGCATGTTAAATAGTACCGTACAACCCACCAGTCATCCTCTCTACTCTCTCAGCATGTTAAATAGTACTGTACAACCCACCAGTCATCCTCTATACTCTCTCAGCATGTTAAATAGTACTGTACAACCCACCAGTCATCCTCTCTACTCTCTCAGCATGTTAAATAGTACTGGAGGCCTCGGAGGGAGAGAGGAGGCCTCAGGGAGGGAGAGAGGAGGGAGAGAGGAGGCCTCAGGGAGTGAGAGAGGAGGCCTCAGGGAGGGAGAGAGGAGGGAGGGAGAGAGGAGGGAGAGAGAGAGGAGGGAGAGAGGAGGCCTCAGGGAGGGAGAGAGGAGGCCTGCCATTGACACAGTACCACTCTAGTTCACACAGTTCTATTTCACTTTCATGTGGGAGAGGCAATGCTGAGAGCTATTCACTTATCCTCCTATGGACTGTCCTGTCATTTCTCAATGTCAGAGAAGACTGGAGGAAAGGAGGGGAAAAGATGGAGGAGAGGAGGAAGGAAGGAGGGGAGAGGAGAGAGAGGAGGGGAGAGGAAAAGGAGGAGAGGAGAGAGAGGAGGGAGAGGAAAAGGAGGAGAGGAGAGAGAGGAGGGAGAGGAAAAGGAGGAGAGAGAGGAGGGAGAGGAAAAGGAGGAGAGAGAGGAGGGAGAGGAAAAGGAGGAGAGAGAGGAGGGAGAGGAAAAGGAGGAGAGGGGAGAGAGGAGGGAGAGGAAAAGGAGGAGAGAGGAGGGAGAGGAAAAGGAGGAGAGAGAGGAGGGAGAGGAAAAGGAGGAGAGGAGAGAGAGGAGGGAGAGGAAAAGAGGGAAGAGAGGTCTACATCCCAAATGGCAAGCTTGTCCTTATGTAGTGTAGTGAACTACTTTTCACTAGTGCACTATAAAGGGAATAGGGTGCCATATGGGACTCAAGAAGAGGAGAGATATGGGGGAAAGTAGCTTTAGCCTCAGAGGGAAAGTCAGGCATTTCATCCCTCTGTGAATTCAACCAGTTCTGCCTGAGTGAGCTGGAGAGAAACGTGTGTGTGTGTGTGTGTGTGTGTGTGTGTGTGTGTGTGTGTGTGCTACTTGTTTCACACCGTTTCATCAGCTCTCTGGCAGACTGTGTAGTCGTGGGTGTGTGTGTGTGTGTGTGTGTGTGTGTGTGTGTGTGTGTGTGTGTGTGTGTGTGTGTGTGTGTGTGTGTGTGTGCGTTTCTGAACAACTGTACATGTGTACAGTACCAGTCAGAAGTTTGGACACACCTCCTCATTCAAGGGTTTTTCTTTCTACATTGTAGAATAATAGTGAAGACATCAACTGAAACAACACATATGGAATCATGTAGTAACCAAAAAAGTGTTAAACAAATCAAAATATATTTTATATTTGAGATTCTTCAAAGTACCCACCCGTTGCCTTGACAGCTTTGCACACTCTTGGTGTGTGTGTGTATACACCACCGTTCAAAAGTTTGGGGTCACTTAGAAATGTCCTTGTTTTTGAAAGAAAAGCACATTTTTTGGTCCATTAAAATAACATCAAATTGATCAGAAATGCAGTGTAGACATTGTTAATGTTGTAAATGACTATTGTAGCTGGAAACGGCAGATTTGTTATGGAATATCTACATAGGCGTACAGAGGCCCATTATCAGCAACCATCACTCCTGTGTTTCAATGGCCCGTTGTGTTAGCTAATCCAAGTTTATCATTTTAAAACGCTAATTGATCATTAGAAAACCCTTTTGCAATTATGTTAGCACAGCTGAAAATGGTTGTTCTGATTAAAGAAGCACTAAAACTGGCCTTTAGACTAGTTGAGTATCTGTAGCATCAGAATTTGTGGGTTCGAAAAGATGTAGATATTCCCTTAAAAATCAGCCGTTTCCAGCTACAATAGTCAGTTACAACATTAACAATGTCTACAATGTCTGATCAATTTGATGTTATTTTATTGCAGGAAAAATGTTTGCTTTTCTTTCAAAAACAAGGCCATTTCTAAGTGCCACAAAACTGTTGAATGGTGGTGTAGATGTGTGTGTGCTAAGAATGAGCTACAGCAACTCTGGCTTGGCTCCAGGAGAGACTGCACTGGACTACACACACACACACACACACACACACACACACATTACGTACGCACACACACTACACACAAAGTACACACACACTACACACAATGTACACACACACACTACACACAATGTACACACACACAATGTACACACACACACTACACACAATGTACACACACTACACACAATGTACGCACACACACTACACACAATGTACACACACTACACACAATGTACACACACACACTACACAATGTACACACACACACTACACACAAAGTACGTACACTACACACACACACACACACACACTACACACAAAGTACGTACACTACACACAATGTACACACACACTACACACAATGTACACACACACTACACACAATGTACACACACACTACACACAATGTACGCACACACACTACACAAAGTACGCACACTACACACATGCACTACACACACAAAGTATGCACACTACACACTAAATAATCTGACATAAACAATAACATTGGAGAGAGGGGCTGAGTAATCTGGAGCCTCAGCCTTAACGAGTGTTAATTAATCCAGCTCCATCTGGGCAGGACACACTATCAACAGTGAGTCTAACGCACACACACACACACACGGACACCTTGTCTGAGCAGGATACACACTAATCAACAGTGAGTGTGAGTAGAGAGGCGTCTGGAAACACACTGCGAAATTAACACCAAGCCTCACTAGGGTTTAGCTTCAGTAGTTCTCTCTCTCACACACACACATCCTTCTGTAAGTTAACAACAGACACACACAGACACATCCTTCTGTAAGTTAACAACAGGCACACAGACACACCCTTCAGTAAGTTAACAACAGACACACACACACACCCTTCTGTAAGTTAACAACAGACACACACAGACACACCCTTCAGTAAGTTAACAACAGGCACACAGACACACCCTTCAGTAAGTTAACAACAGACACACACACACACCCTTCTGTAAGTTAACAACAGACACACACAGACACACCCTTCAGTAAGTTAACAACAGGCACACAGACACACCCTTCAGTAAGTTAACAACAGACACACACACACACCCTTCTGTAAGTTAACAACAGACACACACAGACACACCCTTCAGTAAGTTAACAACAGGCACACAGACACACCCTTCAGTAAGTTAACAACAGGCACACAGACACATCCTTCAGTAAGTTAACAACAGACACACAGACACACCCTTCTGTAAGTTAACAACAGGCACACAGACACACCCTTCTGTAAGTTAACAACAGACACACAGACACATCCTTCAGTAAGTTAACAACAGACACACACAGACACACCCTTCAGTAAGTTAACAACAGACACACACAGACACCCTTCAGTAAGTTAACAACAGACACACAGACACACCCTTCAGTAAGTTAACAACAGACACACACAGACACACCCTTCAGTAAGTTAACAACAGACACACAGACACACCCTTCAGTAAGTTAACTTCTCTAGGGTAGGGGGCAATATTTTCACGGCCAGATGAAAAACGTACCCAAATTAAAACAGCCTACTGCTCGAGCCCAGGAACTAGAATATGCATATTATTCGTATATTTGGATAGAAAACACTCTGAAGTTTCTAAAAATGTTTGAATGATGTCTGTGAGTATAAAATAACTCATATGGCAGGCAAAAACCTGAGAAATATTCAACCAGGAAGTGGGAAATCTGGTGCTTGTAGTCTTTTCAAATCATTGCCTATCTAACACACAGTGACTTAGGGTTCATTTTGCACTTCCTAAGGCGTCCACTAGATGTCAACAGTCTTTAGAACCTAGTTTCAGGCTTTTGCAGTGAACAGAGAGCGAACAAGAAGGCCGGGAAGTTGGTGACTCAGAAAATGACATGAGTTTTGTGGCGCGCGTTCACGTGATGAGGTATCTGTGTTCCAAAACATTTTTCAAGACATTGGAATCGTCCGGTTGGAATATTATTGAAGTTTTATGTTAAAAAGGCCCTAAAGATTGATGTTATACAACGTTTGACATGTTTCAACGAACGTAAATAGAACTCTTTTTTTACTTTTCGTTGAGCAATTTTGGGCGTGCTTCCTACATTTGGAGTAGCTTACTGAACGCGCAAACAACAAGGAGGTATTTGGACATAAATTATGGACTTTATCGAACAAAACAACATTTATTGTGGACCTGGGATTCCTGGAAGTGCCTTCTGATGAAGATCATCGAAGGTAAGTGAATATTTATAATGCTAACATACATGTATTGTCTAACATTGAGTCCTATGAGTGTCATTTGATGAAGATCGTCAAAGGTTAGTGCTTAATTATAGCTGAATTTCTGGTATTTGTGACCCCTCTCCTGCTTGGAAAATGGCTGTGTGGTTTTTCTTGTGTTGTACCTGTCTTAACATAATCTAACTTTATGCTTTCGCCGTAAAGCCTTTTTCGCAGTAAAGCCTTTAACAACAGACACACACAGTTACCTGTTCATAGTTGAAGGTCTCCAGCATACCCAGAATAAGGCCTTGTATCTCAGCCAGCTTTCCTTTACCATACACAGGGTCCTGAGAAAGAGAAAGAGATATCAGATGGGACAAACACCCCATTGAAACCCTGCATGCAGAGTTCTGTAAGATTCTCCTACATCTCCAGAGGAAAACGACAAACAATGCATGCAGGGCAGATTTAGGCCAATATCCACTAATAATAAAAACTCAAAAAAGAGCAATTAAGTTTTGGAAACATCTAAAATACAGTGACCCCCTCTCACATCATTACCAAGCCCTACAATACCTCTCACATCATTACCAAGCCCTACAATACCTCTCATATCATTACCAAGCCCTGCAATACCTCTCACATCATTACCAAGCCCTGCAATACCTCTCATTTCATTACCAAGCCCTGCAATACCTCTCATTTCATTACCAAGCCCTGCAATACCTCTCACATCATTACCAAGCCCTGCAATACCTCTCACATCATTACCAAGCCCTGCAATACCTCTCACATCATTACCAAGCCCTACAATACCTCTCATTTCATTACCAAGCCCTGCAATACCTCTCATATCATTACCAAGCCCTGCAATACCTCTCACATCATTACCAAGCCCTGCAATACCTCTCACATCATTACCAAGCCCTGCAATACCTCTCACATCATTACCAAGCCCTACAATACCTCTCATATCATTACCAAGCCCTGTAATACCTCTCACATCATTACCAAGCCCTGCAATACCTCTCATATCATTACCAAGCCCTGCAATACCTCTCATATCATTACCAAGCCCTGCAATACCTCTCACATCATTACCAAGCCCTGCAATACCTCTCACATCATTACCAAGCCCTACAATACCTCTCATATCATTACCAAGCCCTGTAATACCTCTCACATCATTACCAAGCCCTGCAATACCTCTCATATCATTACCAAGCCCTGCAATACCTCTCATATCATTACCAAGCCCTGCAATACCTCTCATATCATTACCAAGCCCTGTAATACCTCTCATATCATTACCAAGCCCTGCAATACCTCTCATATCATTACCAAGCCCTACAATACCTCTCATATCATTACCAAGCCCTGCAATACCTCTCATATCATTACCAAGCCCTGCAATACCTCTCATATCATTACCAAGCCCTGTAATACCTCTCATATCATTACCAAGCCCTGCAATACCTCTCATATCATTACCAAGCCCTGCAATACCTCTCATTTCATTACCAAGCCCTGCAATACCTCTCATTTCATTACCAAGCCCTGCAATACCTCTCATTTCATTACCAAGCCCTGCAATACCTCTCACATCATTACCAAGCCCTACAATACCTCTCATATCATTACCAAGCCCTGCAATACCTCTCACATCATTACCAAGCCCTGCAATACCTCTCACATCATTACCAAGCCCTGCAATACCTCTCACATCATTACCAAGCCCTACAATACCTCTCATTTCATTACCAAGCCCTGCAATACCTCTCATATCATTACCAAGCCCTGCAATACCTCTCACATCATTACCAAGCCCTGCAATACCTCTCACATCATTACCAAGCCCTGCAATACCTCTCACATCATTACCAAGCCCTACAATACCTCTCATATCATTACCAAGCCCTGCAATACCTCTCATATCATTACCAAGCCCTACAATACCTCTCACATCATTACCAAGCCCTACAATACCTCTCACATCATTACCAAGCCCTGCAATACCTCTCACATCATTACCAAGCCCTACAATACCTCTCACATCATTACCAAGCCCTGTAATACCTCTCATATCATTACCAAGCCCTGCAATACCTCTCACATCATTACCAAGCCCTGCAATACCTCTCACATCATTACCAAGCCCTACAATACCTCTCACATCATTACCAAGCCCTGCAATACCTCTCATATCATTACCAAGCCCTACAATACCTCTCACATCATTACCAAGCCCTGCAATACCTCTCATATCATTACCAAGCCCTGCAATACCTCTCATATCATTACCAAGCCCTGCAATACCTCTCACATCATTACCAAGCCCTACAATACCTCTCATATCATTACCAAGCCCTGCGATACCAAGAGCTGAGCAAAGAAAATAGTCCCCTCATCCAGCTGGTCCTGGGGCTGAGTTCACAAACCTGTTCTACTAACACACTGAAGCCTCAGAACCCTCATCCAGCTGGTCCTGGGGCTGAGTTCACAAACCTGTTCTACTAACACACTGAAGCCTCAGGACCCTCATCCAGCTGGTCCTGGGGCTGAGTTCACAAACCTGTTCTACTAACACACTGAAGCCTCCGAACCCTCATCCAGCTGGTCCTGGGTTCACAAACCTGTTCTACTAACACACTGAAGCCTCAGGACCCTCATCCAGCTGGTCCTGGGTTCACAAACCTGTTCTACTAACACACTGAAGCCTCAGGACCCTCATCCAGCTGGTCCTGGGTTCACAAACCTGTTCTACTAACACACTGAAGCCTCAGAACCCTCATCCAGCTGGTCCTGGGTTCACAAACCTGTTCTACTAACACACTGAAGCCTCAGGACCCTCATCCAGCTGGTCCTGGGTTCACAAACCTGTTCTACTAACACACTGAAGCCTCAGGACCCTCATCCAGCTGGTCCTGGGTTCACAAACCTGTTCTACTAACACACTGAAGCCTCAGAACCCTCGTCCAGCTGGTCCTGGGTTCACAAACCTGTTCTACTAACACACTGAAGCCTCAGAACCCTCATCCAGCTGGTCCTGGGTTCACAAACCTGTTCTACTAACACACTGAAGTCTCAGGACCCTCATCCAGCTGGTCCTGGGTTCACAAACCTGTTCTACTAACACACTGAAGCCTCAGGACCCTCATCCAGCTGGTCCTGGGTTCACAAACCTGTTCTACTAACACACTGAAGCCTCAGGACCCTCATCCAGCTGGTCCTGGGTTCACAAACCTGTTCTACTAACACACTGAAGCCTCAGGACCAGAACATCCAATCAATCAGAATAAACCAAATTACAGCACAGTCAAAACAAAACTACATTGCTTATTGGGAAACACAAGCACAAAGCACAATGCAGTGCTATCTGGCCCTAAATCGACAGTACATCGTGGCTAAATATTTGACCATGGTTACTGATCAAAACCGTAGGAAAACCTTGACAAAGTACAGGCTCAGTGAGCACAGCCTTGCCATTGAGAGGAAAGGCTGTGCAACCACTGCACAACAGCAGAACCTGAGACAGAGCTGCATTTCCTGACAAAATGTCAAAAATATAAAACAATTAGAGTGTCATTTTCCCAAATTTGAAACCCTTATTCAAGGTTTCAAAGACCTCTCTGATGAGGATAGGCTACCCGTCCTGTTGGGGGAGGACACAGAGAGCTGTGGGTTGGCAGCGCACTACATTGCTGCCTGCCATAAGATGAGGGACAGTGTCTGACAGACTAATAAACCTGCACATGTCCTCTACTGTATGATTATTGTTATTGTTGAATGTATGGTTATATTGACCGTTGGTTATTGTTGTTACTGTTGTCCCGTTGACAATTTTGATTCTCATTTTAATTTTTTTTTTATATTGTAAATATCCAAAATAAGCTTTGGCAATATGTACATTGTTACGTCATGCCAATAAAGCGAAGCGAATTGAATATATATAAGAGAGAGAGAAAGAGAAAGAGAGAGAGAGACCTTTACCATACACAGGGTCCTGAGACAGAGAGAGAGAGAGAGACCTTTACCATACACAGGGTCCTGAGACAGAGAGAGAGAGAGAGAGACCTTTACCATACACAGGGTCCTGAGACAGAGAGAGAGAGACCTTTACCATACACAGGGTCCTGAGACAGAGAGAGAGAGAGAGAGACCTTTACCATACACAGGGTCCTGAGACAGAGAGAGAGAGACCTTTACCATACACAGGGTCCTGAGACAGAGAGAGAGAGACCTTTACCATACACAGGGTCCTGAGACAGAGAGAGAGAGAGAGACCTTTACCATACACAGGGTCCTGAGACAGAGAGAGAGAGACCTTTACCATACACAGGGTCCTGAGACAGAGAGAGAGAGAGACACCTTTACCATACACAGGGTCCTGAGACAGAGAGAGAGTCATTGAGTAGGGATTGTGTTGTTGTTAGTCTGAGATGCCGCTGCCCACCAAGGGACACACCACATGACCACTTTAACCTCCCACCAGCGCACACACACAGCATGACTAACACACACTTAAGATGAGGAAAGAAAATAGGCACACACACACACACACACACACACACACACACACACACACACACACACACACACACACACACACACACACACACACACACACACACACACACACACACAGTGGGCCATGGTTGTGGAGGTGCAGAGCGGTTCTCAGAGGTGGTGAGCGGTCCTCAGAGGAGGTGAGCGGTCCTCTGAGAGGAGGTGAGCGGTCCTCTGAGAGGAGGTGAGCGGTCCTCTGAGAGGAGGTGAGCGGTCCTCTGAGAGGAGGTGAGCGGTCCTCTGAGAGGAGGTGAGCGGTCCTCTGAGAGGAGGTGAGCGGTCCTCTGAGAGGAGGTGAGCGGTCCTCTGAGAGGAGGTGAGCGGTCCTCTGAGAGGAGGTGAGCGGTCCTCTGAGAGGAGGTGAGCGGTCCTCTGAGAGGAGGTGAGCGGTCCTCTGTGAGGAGGTGAGCAGTCCTCTGAGAGGAGGTGAGCGGTCCTCTGAGAGGAGGTGAGCGGTCCTCTGTGAGGAGGTTAGCGGTCCTCTGTGAAAGTGTTTTTAAAAACTCATTGTTTTTCAGTCTTTTAGTGGACTATTCGTTCACTATTATTACACTGGAACACACATTAAAAGTCTCCTCAGTTTCATACGCTTTAAATGTAATTCAGTATATTCATTCAAAATACACTGACAAGGAGCCTCCAGCTCGTTCAACACCTGATTTACTTAACAAGACACATCTAAACAGGTGTTTCCAGGTAAGACATTACATGGCACAGGTTCTCCACTGCTCCTCAAGCAAGGAGACCGATGACATCACAGGTTCTCTACTGCTCCTCAAGCAAGGAGACCGATGACATCACAGGTTCTCTACTGCTCCTCAAGCAAGGAGACCGATGACATCACAGGTTCTCTATTGCTCCTCAAGCAAGGAGTCCGATGACATCACAAGTTCTCTATTGCTCCTCAAGCACGGAGACCGATGACATCACAGGTTCTCTACTGCTCCTCAAGCAAGGAGACCGATGACATCACAGGTTCTCTACTGCTCCTCAAGCAAGGAGTCCGATGACATCACAGGTTCTCTACTGCTCCTCAAGCAAGGAGTCCGATGACATCACAGGTTCTCTACTGCTCCTCAAGCAAGGAGACCGATGACATCACAGGTTCTCTACTGCTCCTCAAGCAAGGAGTCCGATGACATCACAGGTTCTCTATTGCTCCTCAAGCAAGGAGACCGATGACATCACAGGTTCTCTACTGCTCCTCAAGCAAGGAGTCCGATGACATCACAGGTTCTCTACTGCTCCTCAAGCAAGGAGACCGATGACATCACAGGTTCTCTACTGCTCCTCAAGCACGGAGACCGGTGACATCACAAGGTCTCTACTGCTCCTGAAGCACGAAGACCGATGATGTCACAGATTCCTATCAGACTCATTGAAGTTTACAGTTGTCAAAAAAAAACACAATTTTGCTCAAAACATATGTTTTTACGGTTTAGTGTGTACACTTTACTGTATTTATACTTGGGATGTTGCTATTCAACAGGACAAGTTAAAACATCGCTGGTGGACATATTTAACTTGAATGTCGACAAAATATATGTGTACTTTCAAAAAAGTATGTGATGTTTTTTTTGTTGCATATTACCCACCATCCTTTTGTGCAGCTGAAGTTTTGATTTATAATATGATGCTCTTCATACTAAGCTCATTTTAATGTTATGTTCATTATATTAAGCTCATTTAAATGTTATGATGTTCATTATATTAAGCTCATTTAAATGTTATGATGTTCATTATATTAAGCTTATTTAAATGTTATGATGTTCATTTTCACACTGAATAATGTTTTATTTTATGTTAATTTATCACTGTAATGTGAACTAAAGTACAAAATGGCAGTTATCAAAGACGTTGCATGTAAAGCATAAACCCACTGAGAATATCAGTGGCATCAGACTGCCGGTAGGAAGTCCTCCCAGTGGGAGGCCGTTCCTTCTCGTTAGAACTAAATCCATACCTGCTGCATACCGACCCAGCAGAGACAAACCTACCGATTCTACCTATAGATCCCAATGCTCCTCAGTGGCCAGCAACTTAACTTTGAGCCAATCAGAGAGCACAAACCCCCACGTGGGGAGACCAACAAAAAAAGTGAATTTTGTCCATACAGATGAGCTAATCACACTTCATATGCAATGTAGGTTATGGGATGGTAGCTAGCTAAGTGCACAGACACAATGCACACAACACTAAATACTTCCACCAAGCTAGGTAACCACTAGTATTGACAATCTAATTAAAATCAATGGATTAGCTCGTTTCCATGAAACAGCTGCCTGTGTTAGCTGCCGAGTCAGTGCAGTGTCCTTAGCTAGCTAGCGAATATGCTCATGTTCGTTAGCTAGCTAAACATTTGGCTGTGGGCTGACACTGGTAGTCAGGGTCTACAGAGAGTGAATTAAAATGGTTATTTGTCATCTTGCTAGCTGTGGCCATCTAGCTATGGTTATCTAGCTGTGGCCATCTAGCTGTGGTTATCTAGCTGTAGTTATCTAGCTGTGTCCATCTGGCTAATAACAACAAGGGATTTCTACAAAATAGCAACATTAGCCTGGAATCTAGGCCATAAGCAATACGCACAGATACGTGTTGCCAAACAAGGCTACTGCCACCTTCTGGTTTGGAGTGTTTTAACAAGGCTACTGCCACCTTCTGGTTTGGAGTGTTTTAACAAGGCTACTGCCACCTTCTGGTTTGGAGTGTTTTAACAAGGCTACTGCCACCTTCTGGTTTGGAGTGTTTTAACAAGGCTACTGCCACCTTCTGGTTTGGAGTGTTTTAACAAGGCTACTGCCACCTTCTGGTTTGGAGTGTTTTAACAAGGCTATTGCCACCTTCTGGTTTGGAGTGTTTTAACAAGGCTATTGCCACCTTCTGGTTTGGAGTGTTTTAACAAGGCTACTGCCACCTTCTGGTTTAGAGTGTTTTAACAAGGCTACTGCCACCTTCTGGTTTAGAGTGTTTTAACAAGGCTACTGCCACCTTCTGGTTTGGAGTGTTTTAACAAGGCTACTGCCACCTTCTGGTTTAGAGTGTTTTAACAAGGCTACTGCCACCTTCTGGTTTGGAGTGTTTTAACAAGGCTACTGCCACCCTCTGGTTTGGAGTGTTTTAACAAGGCTACTGCCACCTTCTGGTTTGGAGTGTTTTAACAAGGCTACTGCCACCTTCTGGTTTGGAGTGTTTTAACAAGGCTACTGCCACCTTCTGGTTTGGAGTGTTTTAACAAGGCTACTGCCACCTTCTGGTTTGGAGTGTTTTAACAAGGCTACTGCCACCGTCTGGTTTGGAGTATTTTAACGTGACTGACCACTTCCAAAGACTTTGTTGTGTGAACACTAAAGAGACTGACTGCTGACGCTGTTCAGAGGTGCTAAGTACAGTCGGCAGGCAAACCTTCAACAACCATACCGCTGTGTCTGAACTTTGGGAGACAGAGACAGAGAGAAAGAGACACAGAGAGAAAGAGAGCGACATTGATAGAGACACAGAGAGAAAGAGAGAAAGAGACAGAGAGAAAGAGAGAGACATTACCTGTAGAATGTGCTGGATGATAGCAGGCAGGGGGATGAAGATACTCATACTGTTCAGGACCTTCATGGTGAGTTCCTTCAATACTGGGGGAGAAACACACACTTTAATATACGTCCGTCTGTCTGTCCGTCCGTCTGTGTGTGTGTGTGTGTGTGTATTCACCGTCTGATGTATGGCGTGTGTTCAGTCCCTTGAGCAGCTTCTGTGGTGACATCATAGCTTCTAGCAGAGGGAACCACAGCACCTGATGGAGAGGAGAGCTTATTATACACAGAGACACAGAGACACAGAGACACAGAGACACAGAGACACAGACAGACAGACAGACAGACAGACAGACAGACAGACAGACAGAAACACACACACAGACAGACACACACAGACAGACAAACAGACAGACAAACAGACAGACAAACAGACAGACACACACAGACAGACACACACACACAGACAGACAGACACACGCAGAAAGACACACACCCCTCTCTGTTCTTGGTTGAGACTCTGGGAGCTCCTGTGACACAGAGCGATGATGTCCCCCAATGACCCCTCCACTCTCTGCAGTGGACTCTCTTCCTCCCTCTCGGTCTCCCCCTCGTCTTCACTCATTTTCTCTGAGGTGACAAAGCTGAGTTTGTCCTTCAGCGTCTGAAAGAGAGAGGTACAAACATAAGTGCTTAAAGCCAGTCTCTAAGGGTTCCTGCAATATCAATTAATGTCACACATCCCTTGATTTCAAAGTACATGACTAATAAATCCATTTTTCCTTGTGTTATAATTGTGTTAGAAAGTAAATTAGGTTTAGATTCAAATGATGTTGTACCTTCAGCAGGACCTGGAAGGCTCCATGAGAATCCCCTTTCTTTTCCAACAGATAGGCTGTAGCTTCATGGAGCTGGTACTGTTCTGTTATCTAGTAGGGGGAGGAAGGGGGGAGGGGGAGAGGGAGGGAGAGAGAGAGAGAGAGAGAGAGAGGGAGGGAGGGAGAGAGAAAGAGAGAGGAAGAGAGAGAGAGAGAGAGAGGGGGAGAGAGAGAGAGAGGGAGGGAGAAAGAGAGAGAGAGAGAAAGAGAGAGGAAGAGAGAGAGGGAGAGAGAGAGGGAGAGCAACACAAGGAATTGAGAGACACTCCCTGTATGTTTGGGTCAGGGGAGTGTTTTCCTGGGTTTACTCACTACTGTCTGTCTGGGGTTAAATATTCACTCTATGAAATGGTATTGATTTGACCCCAGGACAATCAAGATTAAAGGTGAGACAACAGAATCTAAAGTAGATACACACACAGGTAGGTACATACACACAGCTATACTATAGTGTAGGGATGTTACCTGGATGGCCTCCTCTAGTCTGTAGTCCTGAGAGGCCTTGAGGAAGTCAGTGAGCTGCCGGGGAGAGAAGCGGCACAGCAAGCCGATGTGGAGCTCATGCAGGTCGGGGCTCAGTCTTAGGAGAGCCTGGGGATGAGGGCCTTCCCTGGAGGTAGCACAGGGGGAGATGAGAAACAGACAGTTGTGTGTCTCCAATAATATAATATATGTTGTGTTTATTAAACAGACCAGAGAGCACAGCCATTAGGATATTGATGTCTTCCGCCCACCCGCCCACCCATCCATCCATATATCCACCCAAACCACTGAGAAAACACTGTCCCATTCTTCCATGCTCCAACACAGTAACCAAGGATCTTACCTCTGGTCCAAAAGACACCTCAGGAACTGGAACACTAGGTGATCATCCTAGAGAGGGAGAGAGAGAGAGAGAGAGCGAGAGAGAGGTAGAGATAGCAGGAGAGAGCGAGGTAGAGATAGCAGGAGAGAGAGTGTTCATTTGATTGTTTATTTCACTTTTGTTTATTATCTATTTTACTTGCTTTAGCAATATAACATATATTTCCCATGTCAATAAAGCTTTGAATTGAAATTGACAGAGTAGAGATACACAACTAAGACAAAACAACCAAAGAAAACGGGTCACAACTCCTGCAGCTTTGTCGCACGCTGGTTCTGTACATAGTCAAGGGGAGGCTTCAAGGAGACTCTTACGGTAGGTACATCTATAGCTCATCTCTTGGCAGTAGTACTGTAGATGACTTTATCACTGACCTCAACCCAGAGTCTCTCAGTGTTCACAGTCAGACCACTGACACCCCTATCAGATCACAGCAAAATCACAGTCTACTTGAACAGAGCTTTGCTCAATCATGAGGCATCAAAGCCAAAGGAACTGAGCAATATTAAGAAATGCTATAGTTGGAAGGAAAGTAGTGCGGAAATCTACCAAAAAACAATTAGGCAACAAAAATTCAATCCCTTCTAGACAATTTCCTAGACAAAATGTTTCACTGTAATAGTGAAGGTGTAAACTTGCCAGTATAAAATCGAAACAGTATTTTTCACCTCTCAGCTTCCCCATCAAATCTAAAAACAATCACAAATGGTTTGATAAAGAATGCAAAAACCGAAGACAGAAATTGAGAAACCTGTCCAACCAAAAACATAGAGACCCAGAAAACCTGAGTCTAGTCCTTCACTATGGTGAATCACTAAAACAATACTGAAATACACTACGGAAAAAGAAGGAACAGCACGTCAGAAATCAGCTCAATGTTATTGAAGAATCCATAGATTCTAACCACTTCTGGGAAAACTGGAAACAAACAACATGAAGAGTTATCTATCCAAAACGGAGATGTATGGATAAACCACTTGTCCAATCCTTTTGGCTCTATGACAAAGAACAAACAGCAAAACATATTCATGATCAAATACAAATCTTAGAATCAACTATAAAATACTACCAAAACCCACTGGATTCTCCAATTACATTGAATGAACTACAGGACAAAATACAAACCCTCCAACCCAAAAAGGCCTGTGGGGTTGATGGCATCCTAAATGAAATGATACAATATACAGACCACAAATTCCAATTGGCTAAACTTAAACTATTTAACATCATCCTCAGCTCTGGCATCTTCCCCAATATTTGGAACCAAGGACTGATCACCCTGATCCACAGAAGTGGAGACAAATTTGACCCCAATAACTACCGTGGGATATGCGTCAACAGCAGCCTTGGGGAAATCCTCTGCATTAACTTCTTGGGGCTATGTGGGACGTTAGCGTGCCCCCCGTGGCGCACCCTATCAACAGCAGGTGCATTTCAAGAGCGGCAAATTTGAAACCAATTAAATGTCAAAATTCAGATTTCTCAAACATACAACTAACTTACAGCCTTTGAAAGATAAACATCTCCTTAATCTAACCACGTTTTCCGATTTCAAAAAGGTTTTACGGGGAAAGCATAAAGTTAGGTTATGTTAGGAGAGTACATTGAAAATAGCTGTGTGTAATGCATTGTCGATTCAAAGACAGGCGTCACCAAAACCATAAAATCAGCTAAAATTATGCACTAGAAATTGCACGATCTGAGAGACAAGGCCAGAAGGGCCTTCAATGTCATCAAAAGGAACAGAAAATGTGACATACATATTAGGATCTGGCTAAACTTCAGTTATAGAACCCATCGCCCTTCATGGTTGTGAGGTCTGGGGTCCGCTCACCAACCAAGAATTCACAAAAGACAAATTGAGACTGTTTGCAGAATTCTGCAAAAATATCCTCTGTGTACAACATAAAAAAACAAATAATGCATGCAGAGCAGAATTAGGCCGATACCAATTAACTTTCAAAATCCAGAAAAGAGCCATTCAATTTTCCAGCCACCTCAAAGGGAGCGATTCCCAAACACATTGGAAAGAATTAACAAAAAAACTGATCAGAATACCTGACCACTGTGACTGACCCAAAATGAAGGAAATCTTTAACTATGTACAGACTCAGTGAGCAGAGCCTTGCTATTGAGAAAGGCTGCCGTAGGCAGACCTGGCTCAAGAGAAGACAGGCAATGTGCACAAATTGAGCTGCACTTCCTAACTTCCTGCCAAACGTATGACCATATTAGAGACACATATTTCCCTCAGATTACAGACCCACAAAGAATTCGAAAACAAATCCAATTTTGATAAACTCCCATATCTACTGGGTGAAATACCACAGTGTGACATCACAGCAGCAAGATGTGTGACCTGTTGCCACAAGAAAAGGTCAACCAGTGAAGAACAAACACCATTGTAAATACAACCCATATTTATGTTTATTTATTTTCCCTTTTGTACATCGTTACACCACTGTATATATACACACATAATGACATTTGAAAAGTTTCTATTGCTTTTGTGAGTGTTATGTTTACTGTTCATTTTTACATTTTTATTTAACTTTTGTTTATTATCTATTTCTCTTGCTTTAGCAATGTAAACATACACTACCATTCAAACGTTTGGGGTCACTTAGAAATGTCCTTGTTTTTGAAAGAAAAGCAAATTTTTCGTCCATTAAAATAACATCAAATTGATCATAAATACAGAGTAGACATTGTTAATGTTGTAAATGACTATTGTAGCTGGAAACGGCTGATATTTAATGGAATATCTACATAGGCCCATTATCAGCAACCATAACTTCTGTGTTCCAATGGCACGTTGTGTTAGCTAATCCAAGTTTATCATTTTAAAAGACAGAGAAAACTGTCTCTAACCAGAATAGAAAGAGGAGTGGGAGGCCCCGGTGCACAACTGAGCAAGAGGACAAGTACATTAGTGTGTCTAGTTTGAAAAACAGATGCCTATCAAGTCCTCAAATGGCAGCTTCATTAAATAGTACCCACAAAACACCAGTCTCAACGTCAACAGTGGAGAGGCGACTCCGGGATGCTGGCCTTCTAGGCAGAGTTCCTCTGTCCAGTGTCTGTGTTCTTTTGCCCATCTTAATCTTTCCTTTTTATTGGCCAGTCTGAGATATGGCTTTTTCTTTGCAACTCTGCCTGGAATGCCAGCATCCTGGAGTCGCCTCTTCACTGTTGACGTTGAGGCTGGTGTTTTGTGGGTACCATTTAATGAAGCTGCCAGTTGAGGACTTGTGAGGCGTCTTTCTCAAACAAGACACTCTAATGTACTTGTCGTCTTGCGCAGTTGTGCACCGGGGCCTCCCACTCTTCTTTCTATTCTGGTTAGAGACAGTTTTCTCTGTTCTGTGAAGGGAGTAGTACACAGTGTTGTACGAGATCTTCAGTTTCTTGGCAATTTCTCGCATGGAATAGCCTTCCTTTCTCAGAACAAGAATAGACTGACGAGTTTCAGAAGAAAGTTATTTGTTTCTAGCCATTTTGAGCCTGTAATCGAACCCACAAATACTGATGCTCCCGATACTCAACTAGTCTAAAAAAGGTAGGTTTTTATTGCTTCTTTAATCAGAACAACAGTTTTCAGCTGTGCTAACATAATGATTAATTAGCGTTTTAAAATGATAAACTTGGTTGCTGATAATGGGCCTCTGTACACCTATGTAGATATTCCATTAAAAATCTGCCGTTTCCAGCTACAATAGTCATTTACAACATTAACAATGTCTACACTGTATTTCTGACCAATTTGATGTTGTTTTAATGGACAAAAAAATAGCTTTTCTTTCAAAAACAAGGACATTTCTAAGTGACCCCAAACTTTTGAACGGTAGTGTACGTTGCCCATGCCAATAAAGCCCTTTGGGGAGGGAGAGAGAGAGGGAGAGAGAGGGAGAGAGAGGGAGCGAGAGGGAGAGAGAACAAGAGTTCAATCCTGTAAGTCACTTTAGATAAAATGCTAAATGCCATAGATTATTGTGATTCTTATGAAGTGAAATGTTGTCAGCCCTACATGGTCAATAACAACACCTTTTACAGCAACCCATTAGATACACCTACACCTGTGTGTGCAGTTTGGAGCAATCACAAAGGGGTTTATTTTCTTCCATTGTCAGATCTTCCTGGAAACGCCCTTCACTCTCTACACAACAGAATCAGAGACATGAACACACACACAGCAGCATTCTCTCGGGAAGTAAACGACTCTTTACTAATCCAGGTTTTCAATTAGCACTTATCTCCCGTTCCTACGGCGATAACAGCCAGGCAATTACACGCTGCGCTGCAGATAAGGCTGATTCAGACAGTGGCGGGACTCTGTGGGTTTGTCACGAGAGACAAAGAGAGAGACACAGACAAAGAGAGAGAGAGACACACAGACTGACAGAGACCGAAAGAGAGAGAGACAAAGAGAGAGAAACAGAGAAAGCGAGACACAGACAGACAGAGAAAGCGAGAGACAGACAGACAGACAAACAGAGACACAGACAGACAGAGAGAGAAAGCGAGAGAGACAGACAGACAGAGAAAGCGAGACACAGACAGAGAAAGCGAGACAGACAGACAGACAGACAGAGAAAGCGAGACACAGACAGACAGACAGAGAAAGCGAGACACAGACAGACAGACAGACAGACAGAGAAAGCGAGACACAGACAGACAGACAGAGACAGAGAAAGCGAGACACAGACAGACAGAGAGAGAAAGCGGGGGGGGGGGGGGTGGACCCCCCCTCCGCTACACTGGCAACACTAAGGGGCATTGCACTAATAATGGTGCTGACGAGGAAACGTTCTCGCTGTTCTGTTCTTAGCGCCAGTCTGCACCTTCAAACTAAAACAATGGAACTAATAATGGCATAATGGCTTTCAAAATGCCAATGCTTATTTAGTTATGGATCCATAAGGAATTACTATGGGAATAAATATCAGTGAATTACAGAAATATCCTCCAATCCTCTATATGTGATTATTGGCGGAACCCATATTTATGTTTATTTATTTTTCCTTTTGTACTTCAACCATTTGCACATCATTACAACACTGTATATAGACATAATATGACATTTGAAATGTCTTTATTCTTTTGGAACTTCTGTGTGAATGTAATGTTTACTGTTTATTTTTATTGTTTATTTCACTTTTGTATATTATCTACTCCACTTGCTTTGGCAATGTTAACATATGTTTCCCATGCCAATAAAGCCCTTGAATTTAACTGAATTGAAACAAAGAAACAAAGAAAGAGAGATAGAGAGAGAGAGGCAGATAGAGAGAGAGAGGCAGATAGAGAGAGGCAGATAGAGAGAGGCAGATAGAGAGAGATTGAATGATGCCGTGACGGCCCTCTAGTCAGCTGACCTGTAGTCTGGTGATGATGGGTCGTACTTCCTCAGGGAAATGCATGGCCACCAGGTCAGCTGACTTGGCAGGGTCAAGGGTCACCAGCTCCGCAATGTGCAGCAGGGCCTTGTCCCAGACACAGTGTTTCTCCTCTGAGCTGTAGCCAGGCATGGACAGCAGGTTGTGGATGTAGTTAAAGATCTCTTCCTGTTGACATGTCAATAAGACCAGTGTGAACTTCATCCATACAAGCTTCAGAATCTACTGTCTACTGGCTTGGTACGCTGCACACTACCTTTCTCACAGGGTCTCTGAGGTAGCAGTCCAGAATCTTATCATGCAGATGCTTCTGCTCATACAGAAACTCACAGATCTGGTAGCTGAGAGGAGGGAGAGAGGAGGAGGGAGAGAAGAGGAGGGAGAGAAGAGGAGGAGGGAGAGAGAGAGGAGGAGGGAGAGAAGAGGAGGGAGAGAAGAGGAGGAGGGAGAGAGAGAGGAGGAGGGAGAGAAGAGGAGGGAGAGAAGAGGAGGGAGAGAAGAGGAGGGAGAGAGGAGAGAGAGGAGTAGGGAAAGAGGAGGAGGGAGAGAGGAGGGACAAGTTGGGACCAGGAGTTAATAGTGGTTGAATATAGTATAAATAGTATACAAGTATATTCATAGAGAGAGAGAGAAAAACAGAGAAAGAGAAACAGAGAGAGAGAGAGAGAAACAGAGAGAGAGGGAGAGCGAGAGGGGAGAGAAACAGAGAGAGGGAGAGAGAGAAACAGAGAGAGAGAGAGAGAGAAACAGAGAGAGAGAGAGAGAGAAACAGAGAGAGAGAGAGAGCGAGAGGGGAGAGAAACAGAGAGAGAGAGAGAGAAACAGAGAGAGAGAGAGAGAAACAGAGAGAGAGAGAGAGAAACAGAGAGAGAGAGAGAGAGAAACAGAGAGAGAGAGAGAGAAACAGAGAGAGAGAGAGAGCGAGAGGGGAGAGAAACAGAGAGAGAGAGCGAGCGAGAGGGGAGAGAAACAGAGAGAGAGAGAGAGGGGAGAGAAACAGAGAGAGAGAGAGAGAGAGGGGAGAGAAACAGAGAGAGAGAGAGAGGGTAGAGAAACAGAGAGAGGGAGAGAGAGAGGGGGAGAGAAACAGAGAGAGAAACAGAGAGAGAGAGAACGAGAGGGGAGAGAGAGAGAAACAGAGAGAGAGAGAGAGAGAGGGGAGAGAGAGAGAAACAGAGAGGGGGAGAGAGAGAGAGGGGGAGAGAGGGGAGAGCAACAGAGAGAGAGGGAGGATAATAGAGGATAACTCACAACTCTGCCTTCTCAGCCAGTCCCAGTAGTCGTCCCTCATCAAACTGGCCCACACCTCCCACCTGCAGCAGCTCCAACAGCACCTGGGAACCAATCACAGCCTCTACTGGATCACATGAGCTGACCAATCCACAGGCTACGCTCAGAAAAAGAGCCCTAGAGCAAATCTGAAATGGCACCCTATTCCCTAAATAGTGCACAACTTTAGTCCTGAGCCTTATAGTGTCAGAGTGTCTACCTGTTGTCTCTCTGTGTGTCTGGAGTCGTCGTCTGGACTACACAGGAACTCCAGAACCTGTGGAACAACGGAACCACAACACAAAACATAGGTCCAGGTTCTCCTACTGCCCAGTTTCAATACAACACAACACCGCTCCAGGTTCTCCTAACAACACAACACCGCTCCAGGTTCTCCTACTGCCCAGTTTCAATACAACGCAACACCGCTCCAGGTTCTCCTACTGCCCAGTTTCAATACAACACAACACCGCTCCAGGTTCTCCTACTGCCCAGTTTCAATACAACACAACACCGCTCCAGGTTCTCCTACTGCCCAGTTTCAATACAACACAACACCGCTCCAGGTTCTCCTACTGCCCAGTTTCAATACAACACAACACCGCTCCAGGTTCTCCTACTGCCCAGTTTCAATACAACACAACACCGCTCCAGGTTCTCCTACTGCCCAGTTTCAATACAACACAACACCGCTCCAGGTTCTCCTACTGCCCAGTTTCAATACAACACCGCTCTAGGTTCTCCTACTGCCCAGTTTCAATACAACACAACACCGCTCCAGGTTCTCCTACTGCCCAGTTTCAATACAACACAACACCGCTCCAGGTTCTCCTACTGCCCAGTTTCAATACAACAACACCGCTCCAGGTTCTCCTACTGCCCAGTTTCAATACAACACAACACCGCTCCAGGTTCTCCTACTGCCCAGTTTCAATACAACACAACACCGCTACAAGTTCTCCTACTGCCCAGTTTCAATACAACACAACACCGCTCCAGGTTCTCCTACTGCCCAGTTTCAATACAACGCAACACCGCTCCAGGTTCTCCTACTGCCCAGTATCAATACAACACAACACCGCTCCAGGTTCTCCTACTGCCAGTTTCAATACAACACAACACCGCTCCAGGTTCTCCTACTGCCCAGTTTCAATACAACACAACACCGCTCCAGGTTCTCCTACTGCCCAGTTTCAATACAACACAACACCGCTCCAGGTTCTCCTACTGCCCAGTTTCAATACAACACAACACCGCTCCAGGTTCTCCTACTGCCCAGTTTCAATACAACACCGCTCCAGGTTCTCCTACTGCCCAGTTTCAATACAACACAACACCGCTCCAGGTTCTCCTACTGCCCAGTTTCAATACAACACAACACCGCTCCAGGTTCTCCTACTGCCCAGTTTCAATACAACGCAACACCGCTCCAGGTTCTCCTACTGCCCAGTTTCAATACAACACAACACCGCTCCAGGTTCTCCTACTGCCCAGTTTCAATACAACACAACACCGCTCCAGGTTCTCCTACTGCCCAGTTTCAATACAACACAACACCGCTCCAGGTTCTCCTACTGCCCAGTTTCAATACAACACAACACCGCTCCAGGTTCTCCTACTGCCCAGTTTCAATACAACACAACACCGCTCCAGGTTCTCCTACTGCCCAGTTTCAATACAACACAACACCGCTCCAGGTTCTCCTACTGCCCAGTTTCAATACAACACAACACCGCTCCAGGTTCTCCTACTGCCCAGTTTCAATACAACAACACCGCTCCAGGTTCTCCTACTGCCCAGTTTCAATACAACACAACACCACTCCAGGTTCTCCTACTGCCCTGTTTCAATACAACACAACACCGCTCCAGGTTCTCCTACTGCCCAGTTTCAATACAACACAACACCGCTCCAGGTTCTCCTACTGCCCAGTTTCAATACAACACAACACCGCTCCAGGTTCTCCTACTGCCCAGTTTCAATACAACACAACACCGCTCCAGGTTCTCCTACTGCCCAGTTTCAATACAACACAACACCGCTCCAGGTTCTCCTACTGCCCAGTTTCAATACAACACAACACCGCTCCAGGTTCTCCTACTGCCCAGTTTCAATACAACACAACACCGCTCCAGGTTCTCCTACGGCCCAGTTTCAATACAACACAACACCGCTCCAGGTTCTCCTACGGCCCAGTTTCAATACAACACAACACCGCTCCAGGTTCTCCTACTGCCCAGTTTCAATACAACACAACACCGCTCCAGGTTCTCCTACTGCCCAGTTTCAATACAACACCGCTCCAGGTTCTCCTACTGCCCAGTTTCAATACAACACAACACCACTCCAGGTTCTCCTACTGCCCAGTTTCAATACAACACAACACCGCTCCAGGTTCTCCTACTGCCCAGTTTCAATACAACACAACACCGCTCCAGGTTCTCCTACTGCCCAGTTTCAATACAACGCAACACCGCTCCAGGTTCTCCTACTGCCCAGTTTCAATACAACACAACACCGCTCCAGGTTCTCCTACTGCCCAGTTTCAATACAACACAACACCGCTCCAGGTTCTCCTACTGCCCAGTTTCAATACAACACAACACCGCTCCAGGTTCTCCTACTGCCCAGTTTCAATACAACAACACCGCTCCAGGTTCTCCTACTGCCCAGTTTCAATACAACAACACCGCTCCAGGTTCTCCTACTGCCCAGTTTCAATAGAATACCACTCCAGTCAGTAATTCACACTACAGGAAGGCTTTATACTGAGAATATTGAATGACTAAGTGCATAAACACATCTATCCTCTTCCTGTGTGAAGCAGCTGTTTTCAGCCAGGTGCTAAGTGCCAACTCCTCGCTTGAGGCCCAATCAACATTCCCAGAGTAGAATCCTGTAGCTGGGTGGTGACGAAGGGGAATAAGTCCCTTAACATAGAACATAACACATCTATCCTCTTAACATAGAACATAACACATCTATCCTCTGAACATAACACATCTATCCTCTGAACATAACACATCTATCCTCTGAACATAATACATCTATCCTCTGAACATAACACATCTATCCTCTGAACATAACACATCTATCCTCTGAACATAACACATCTATCCTCTGAACATAACACATCTATCCTCTGAACATAACACATCTATCCTCTGAACATAACACATCTATCCTCTGAACATAACACATCTTATGATGAAAAACAACGGTTGCGTCTTTGTTACACTACGTCTCTCAGATTATTACTGAATCATATTTATGCAGGTTCCTAAGATGTTTAGTAACAGGCGTTGTGAGTAACTGCAATGACGATGACCTGGAACACGCCCATATCTCCTCAAGTCCAAACTCTATGTGGAATGGCTGGGGGTTCCCCAAGGACCTGTCTGTCTGAGAGACTTCCTGCTCTAAGTGGTCACCTGATCGAAGAGCTTCCTGTTGACGAAGAGTGTGTTGTCAGGTTTGGCCAGCTGGCGGGCCAGGAAGGTAAACAGACAGCCCACCTGAGAGGGAGTGAAGTCACTGTTCTCCACCATCACCTGGAAACAGACAGAGAGACAGGAATAGAACAGTTAGAGACGGGAGGAGAAAGGGAGACAGAGAGACAGGAACAGAACAGTTAGAGACGGGAGGAGAAAGGGAGACAGAGAGACAGGAACAGAACAGTTAGAGACGGGAGGAGAAAGGGAGACAGAGAGACAGGAACAGAACAGTTAGAGACGGGAGGAGAAAGGGAGACAGAGAGACAGGAACAGAACAGTTAGAGACGGGAGGAGAAAGGGAGACAGAGAGACAGGAACAGAACAGTTAGAGACGGGAGGAGAAAGGGAGACAGAGAGACAGGAACAGAACAGTTAGAGACGGGAGGAGAAAGGCAGACAGAGAGACAGGAACAGAACAGTTAGAGACGGGAGGAGAAAGGGAGACAGAGAGACAGGAACAGAACAGTTAGAGACGGGAGGAGAAAGGGAGACAGAGAGACAGGAACAGAACAGTTAGAGACGGGAGGAGAAAGGGAGACAGAGAGACAGGAATAGAACAGTTAGAGACGGGAGGAGAAAGGGAGACAGAGAGACAGGAATAGAACAGTTAGAGACGGGAGGAGAAAGGGAGACAGAGAGACAGGAACAGAACAGTTAGAGACGGGAGGAGAAAGGGAGACAGAGAGACAGGAACAGAACAGTTAGAGACGAGAGGAGAAAGGGAGACAGAGAGACAGGAACAGAACAGTTAGAGACGGGAGGAGAAAGGGAGACAGGAACAGAACAGTTAGAGACGGGAGGAGAAAGGGAGACAGGAACAGAACAGTTAGAGACGGGAGGAGAAAGGGAGACAGAGAGACAGGAACAGAACAGAAATCGGAAGAGATGGAGGGAGGGAGGGAGGGAGGGGAGGGAGGGAGAAAGAGAGAGAGGTGGACAGAGAGGGAGAGAGAACAGAGGTCAGAAGAGTTCAGTGAGAAAAAGAGTAAAGATTTACAAGACGTGAGAGGACAGACAGTTCTGACATTAAGAGGAAGAGGAGAGAGAGAGAACACTAGGAGAGAGAGAAGAGAGAGGAAGTTCAGTCAGAGAGATGGAGAGAGAGAGAGGAGAGAGAGGAAGTTCAGTCAGAGAGAGATGGAGAGAGGGGAGAGGAGAAGAGAGAGGAAGTTCAGTCAGAGAGAGATGGAGAGAGGGGAGAGGAGAGA
>NW_021823447.1:0-41780 GCF_901001165.1 Salmo trutta
CCCTCACCTCTTCCCACCTTACTCCCCCCTTTTCACCTCTAATGTCCCCCCTCTACTCCATCCCTCCTAATACACTCTACTACTCCCCCCTTCTCCCCCCCCCTCTCTACTCCCCCCTACCCCCACCTCTCTACTGCCACCCCTCCCACCTCTTTACTACCCCCCTCTACTTCCCCCCTCTACTCCCCCCTCACCTCTACTCCCCCACACCTCTACCCCCTCTACTCCCCCCTCACCTCTCTACTCCCCCCTCTACTCCCCCACCTCTCTACCCCCCTCTACTCCCCCCCACCTCTCTACTCCCCCTTCATTTCTCTGCCCCTGTAAGATAAACGGACAGCTGGCCTCTAGGAACTCTGGGACCACAGCATGACAGCCGACACAGGTGCACAGAATTGTGTGTGTGTCTCAGTGTGTGGGTGGGTGTGTATGTGTGTGTGTGTGTGTCTCAGTGTGTGGGGTGGGTGTGGATGTGTATGTGACTGTGCGTGTGTGTCTCGTTCTGTGTGCGTGACTGTGTGTGCGTGCGTGCGTTCATGCATGTCTTGGTCTTTTTGTGTGTGTGTTGGATGGATGGCGAGCCTGGACTGGACACCTGTCTGTGGGTTGTTTTTCTAGAGGAAAACATCTTTCCCTATTTAGTGTCACCACTTTCCTTTCCCCTATACCATCATTCCCCAACTGGCGCGGGTGGTTTTATTTGGCTCCCCAAGTTTTCAGAGCAAAAACAAATACATTTAAAAAAAGCTGTATTTTTTATTTTATTTTCATTGTTGTACATAAAAGATTGTAAACATACCAGAAAATCTATTCCCCAGTATTCTCACACATAATAGAGAGACATGTGATGGTCTATAAATGTAAGCAAGGTTTGAAATGATTATGTTTTAGTAAAACATATCTGTTTGGGCTTTTGAAGGACAATTTGCAGTCTAGAAATTATGTTCCGCTGACACCCCCCCCAAACCTTCCACTCAAGAGAAGAAAAAAAATCGGCCCGCACCTGAATCTAGTTGATGATCCCTGCCCTATACGGACTGGCCTAATTATATTCTGATAAAAACCCCACTACATGACCTAATTCTGCACTGTGGGCCAGACACACAAGCTAATATCCAAGATGGCGTAGCAGTCAAGAATACTGTACCAAGTTATCTAGCGGAATAAACTAAGTTTGAGCCTATTCCTGGAAACATTGAACCACTGTAGTTTACATCAATTTTCATTTCTAGTTGTAGCTATAAAAGTTATATTTTAGCGTTTTAGTGTTTCAGTGAATTGTTAGTGAAATGGAGGAAAACTAGCCTCCCTGCGGACCTGGCATCTTTTCACTCCCTCCTCTCTACATTTTCCTCCTCTGTTTCTGCTGCTAAAGACACTTTTTACCACTCTAACTTCCAAGCATCTGCCTCTAACCCTAGGAAGCTCTTTGCCACCTTCTCCTCCCTCCTGAATCCCCCCCCCCCTGCGGATGACTTCGTCAACCATTTTGAAAAGAAGGTCGACGACAACCGATCCTCGTTTGTTAAGTCAAACGACACTGCTGGTCCTGCTCACATTGCCCTACCCTATGCTTTGACCTCTTTCTCCCCTCTCTCTCCAGATGAAATCTTGCGTCTTGTGACGGCAGGCCGCCCAACAACCTGCCCGCTTGACCCTATCCCCTCCTCTCTTCTCCAGACCATTTCTGGAGACCTTCTCCCTTACCTCACCTCGCTCATCAACTCATCCTTGACCGCTGGCTACGTCCCTTCCGTCTTCAAGAGAGCGAGAGTTGCACCCCTTCTCAAAAAACCTACACTCGATCCCTCCGATGTCAACAACTACAGACCAGTATCCCTTCTTTCTTTTCTCTCCAAAACTCTTGAATGTGCCGTCCTTGGCCAGCTCTCCTGCTATCTCTCTCAGAATGACCTTCTCGATCCAAATCAGTCAGGTTTCAAGGCTGGTCATTCAACTGAGACTGCTCTTCTCTGTGTCACGGAGGCTCTCCGCACTGCTAAAGCTAACTCTCTCTCCTCTGCTCTCATCCTTCTAGACCCATCTGCTGCCTTTGATACTGTGAACCATCAGATCCTCCTCTCCACCCTCTCCGAGTTGGGTATCTCCGGCGCGGCTCACTCTTGGATTGCGGCCTACCTGACAGGTCGCTCCTACCAGGTGGCGTAGCGAGAATCCATCTCCGCACCACGTGCTCTCACCACTGGTGTCCCCCAGGGCTCAGTTCTAGGCCCTCTTCTATTCTCGCTATACACCAAGTCACTTGGCTCTGTCATATTCTCACATGGTCTCTCCTATCATTGCTACGCAGACGACACACAATTAATCTTCTCCTTTCCCCCTTCTGATAACCAGGTGGCGAATCGCATCTCTGCATGTCTGGCAGACATATCAGTGTGGATGACGGATCACCACCTCAAGCTGAACCTCGGCAAGACGGAGCTGCTCTTCCTCCCGGGGAAGGACTGCCTTTTCCATGATCTCGCCATCACGGTGGTTAACTCCATTGTGTCCTCCTCCCAGAGTGCTAAGAGCCTCGGCGTGACCCTGGACAACACCCTGTCGTTCTCCGCCAACATCAAGGCGGCGACCCGATCCTGTAGGTTCATGCTATACAACATTCGCAGAGTACGACCCTGCCTTACACAGGAAGCGGCGCAGGTCCTAATCCAGGCACTTGTCATCTCCCGTCTGGATTACTGCAACTACCTGTTGGCGGGGCTCCCTGCCTGTGCCATTAAACCCCTACAACTCATCCAGAACACCGCAGCCCGTCTGGTGTTCAACCTTCCCAAGTTCTCTCACGTCACCCCGCTCCTCCGCACACTCCACTGGCTTCCAGTTGAAGCTCGCATCTGCTACAAGACCATGGTGCTTGCCTACGGAGCTGTGAGGGGAACGGCACCTCCGTACCTTCAGGCTCTGATCAGGCCCTACACCCAAACAAGGGCACTGCGTTCATCCACCTCTGGCCTGCTGGCCCCCCTACCTCTGCGGAAGCACAGTTCCCACTCAGCCCAGTCAAAACTGTTCGCTGCTCTGGCACCCCAATGGTGGAACAAGCTCCCTCACGACACCAGGACAGCGGAGTCAATCACCACCTTCCGTAGACACCTGAAACCCCACCTCTTTAAGGAATACCTGGGATAGGATATAGTAATCCTTCTACCCCCCCCCCCCAAAAAAAGATATAGATGTACTATTGTAAAGTGGTTGTTCCACTGGATATCTTAAGGTGAATGCACCAATTTGTAAGTCGCTCTGGATAAGAACGTCTGCTAAATGACGTAAATGTAAATGTCTTGTATTGTCTTGTCCCATGTATATATATCCTTTAATATCTTGTTCTTCGCATTCTTTTTAATATTTTTCCTAAACCTCAACTTCTAAATACTCTCCTGCAACCCGCCTCACCCAATGTGGTGTGGATCTGTTTTTTTCTAAAGTATTTCTACTTAAATCGGAACTGGAATCCCTCAACTGAAGCTAGCTAGCTACCAGCTACCAGTCACCTAACCACTGCTAGCGGTCATCAGCTAACTTTATTCACTGCTTTAGCACATTCTGCAAACCCGGATGTCTTAGCCGTGTCTGAAGCCTGGCTTGGGAAAACCACCAAAACCCAGAAATTTCCATCCCTAACTATAACATTTTCCGCCAAGATAGAACTGCCAAAGGGGGCGGTGTTGCAATCTACTGCAGAGATAGCCTGCAGAGTTCTGTCTTACTATCCAAGTCTGTACCAAAACAATTCGAGCTTCTACTTCTAAAAATGCACCTTTCCAGAAACAAGTCTCTCACCGTTGCCTCTTGCTATAGACCACCCTCTGCCCCCAGCTGTGCCCTGGACACCATATGTGAATTGATTGCCCCTCATCTATCTTCTGAGCTCGTGCTGCTCGGTGACCTAAACTGGGACATGCTTAACACCCCGGCCATCCTACAATCTAAGCTTGATGCCCTCAATCTCACACAAATTGTCCATGAACCTACCAGGTACAACCCCAAATCCGTAAACACGGGCACCCCCATAGATATCATCCTAACTAACTCGCCCTCCAAATACACCTCTGCTGTTTTCAACCAAGATCTCAGCGATCACTGCCTCATTGTCTGCATCTCTAATGGGTCTGCGGTCAAACGACCACCCCTCATCACTGTCAAACGCTCCCTAAAACACTTCAGCGAACAGGCCTTTCTAATCGACCTGGCCGGGGTATCCTGAAATGTCATTGACCTCATCCCGTCAGTAGAGGATGCCTGGTTATTCTTTAAAAGTGCCTTCCTCACCATCTTAAATAAGCATGCTCCATTCAAACAATGTAGAACCAGGAATAGATATAGCCCTTGGTTCACTCCAGACCTGTCTGCCCTTGACCAGCACAAAAACAGCCTGTGGCATTCTGCATTAGCATCGAATAGCCCCCGTGATATGCAATTTTTCAGGGAAGTTAGGATCCAATATACACAGGCAGTTAGGAAAGCTAAGGCTAGCTTTTTCAAACAGAAATTTGCATCCTGTAGTACAAACTCAAAAAAGTTCTGGGACACTGTAAAGTCCATGGAGAATAAGAGGACCTCCTCCCAGCTGCCCACTGCACTGAGGCTAGGAAACACTGTCACTACCAATAAATCCACAATAATTGAGAATTTCAATAAGCATTTATCTACGGCTGGCCATGCTTTCCACCTGGCTACCCCTACCCAGGTCAACAGCCCTGCGCTCCCCACAGCAACTCGCCCAAACCTCCCTCACTTCTCCTTCACCCAAATCCAGATAACTGATGTTCTGAAAGAGCTGAAAAATCTGGACCCCTACAAAATCTGGGCCCTCTCTTTCTAAAATTATCTGCCGAAATTGTTGCAACCCCTATTACTAGCCTGTTCAAACTCTCTTTCGTATTGTCTGAGATTCCCAGATTCGAAAGCTGCCGCGGTCATCCCCCTCTTCAAAGGGGGAGACACTCTAGACCCAAATTGCTACAGACCTATATCTATTCTACCCTGCCTTTCTAAGGTCTTTGAAAGCCAAGTTAAACAGATTACCGACAACTTGGGAACTCACCGTACCTCCGCCAAGCAATCTGGTTTCAGAGCTGGTCATGGGTGCACCTCAGCCATGCTCAAGGTCCAAAACAATATCATAACCGCCATCGATAAGAGACATAACTGTGCAGCTGTATTCATCGACCTGGCTAAGGCTTTCGACTCTGTCAATCACAACATTCTTATTGGCAGACTCAACAGCCTTGGTTTCTCAAATGATTGCCTCGCTTGGTTCACCAACTACTTCTCCGATAGAGTTCAGTATGTCAAATCGGAGGGCCTGTTGTCCGGACCTCTGGCAGTCTCTATGGGGGTGCCACAGGGTTCAATTCTCGGGCCGACTCTCTTCTCTGTAAACATCAATGATGTCGCTCTCGCTGCTGGTGATTCTTTTCTCTACGCAGACGACACCATTCTGTATACCTCTGGCCCTTCTTTGGACACTGTGTTAAATAACCTCTAGACGAGCTTCAATGCCATACAACTCTCCTTCCGTGGCCTCCAACTGCTCTTAAATGCAAGTAAAACTAAATGCATGCTCTTCAACCGTTCGCTGCCTGCACCTGCCCGCCCGTCCAGCATCACTACTCTGGACGGTTCTGACTTAGGTATTTGTAGTTATCCACATATTCTAGGTGTCTGGTTAGACTGTAAACTCTCCTGTAAGCCAATTCTTCCTTTGGCCGCCTATCCTTCCAGTTCTCTGCTGCCAATGACTGGAACGAACAGCAAAAATCTCTGAAGCTGGAGACTCTTACCTCCCTCACTAGCTTTAACCTGTTGAGGTGTACGGCCGGATGAAAACGTACCCAAATTAAACTGGTTACTACTCTGGCTCAGAAACTAGAATATGCATATTATTAGTAGGTTTGGATAGAAAACACTCTGAAGTTTCTAAAACTGTTTGAATGATGTCTGTGAGTATAACAGAACTTATATGGCAGGCAAAAACCTGAGAAAAATCCAACCAGGAAGTGGAAAGTCTGAGAATTGTAGTTCTTTTGATTCTCTATCGAAACTACAGTTTCTGTGGGGTCACGTTGCACTTCCTAAGGCTTCCATTGGCTGTCAACAGCCTTCAGAAAGTTCTTTCAGCATTCTCCTGTCACTGGGCAGATAATAGGAGCTCAGTCACTGAGTGGACTGTCTGGAGACAAAGGGATTGGATATGCGCGATCCCGCAAGGGCGCCGCTCCTTTTTCTTCTTGAATGAATATGCTATTGTCCGGTTGGAATATTATCGCAATTTTACGTTAAAAATACCATAAAGATTGATTTTAAACAGCGTTTGACATGCTTCTAAGTACGGTAATGGAACATTTAGACTTTTCGTCTCTGGTACCACGCTCGCGCGTTATGCCTTTGGATAGTGCTCTGAACGAACAAACAAAACAGAGGTATTTGGACATAAATATGGATTATTTCGAACAAAAACAAAATTTCTTGTGGAAGTAGCAGTCCTGGGAGTGCATTCTGATGAAGATCAGAAAAGGTAAGATAATATTTATAATACTAATTCTGAGTTTAGGTTGCCCCGAACTTGGCGGGTGTCTGTATAGCTTGCTGTGATGGTGAGCTATGTACTCAGAATATTGAAAAATGTGCTTTCTCCGTAAAGCTAGCATCCAGGAGTAGTCCATCTATAATTCTTTAAATAATTGTTATATATTTTGTCAACGTTTATGATGAGTATTTTTGTAAATTGATGTGCACATTCACCGGACGTTTTGGTGGGAATACATTTTCTGAACATCACACGCCAATGTAAAATGCTGTTTTTGGATATAAATATTAACTTTATCGAACAAAACATACATGTATTGTGTAACATAATGTCCTAGGAGTGTCATCTGATGAAGATCGTCAAAGGTTAGTGCTTCATTTAGCTGTTTTGGGTTTTTGTGACACATGTCCTTGCTTGGAAAATGGCTGTGTGATTATTTTTGTCTATGTACTCTCCTAACATAATCTAATGTTTTGCTTTCGCTGTAAAGCCTTTTTGAAATCAGAGAATGTGGTTACATCAAGGAGAAGTGTATCTTTAAAATGGTGTAAAATAGTTGTACGCTTGAGAAAGTTGAATTATGACATTTTGAATTTGCCGCCCTGATATTTCACTGGCTGTGTCCCGCAGGTGGGACACTAGCGTCCCACGTAGCCCATAGAAGTTAAGCACCAGCTGTCAGAGCAGCTCACAGATCACTGCACCTGTACATAGCTCATCTGTAAATAGCCCATCCAATCTACCTCATCCCCATACTGTAATTATTTATTTATCTTGCTCCTTTGCACCCCAGTATCTCTACTTGCACATTCATCTTCTGCACACCCAACCATTCCAGTGTTAATTTACTATATTGTAATTACTTCGCCACCATAGCTTATTTATTGCCTTACCTCTCTTATCCTACCTCATTTGCACATGCTGTATATAGATTTTTCTGCTGTATTATTGATTGTATGTTTGTTTATTCCATGTGTAACTCTGTGTTGTTGTATGTGTCGAACTGCTTTGCTTTATCTTGGCCAGGTCGCAGTTGCAAATGAGAACTTGTTCTCAACTAGCCTACCTGGTTAAATAAAGGTGAAAAAGAAATAAGACATTTTAACTACACTTACTAATATGTAACTAAAGACTTATCCATGAAGCAGAATAAGGATGGGCTTTTATGCTGGTGTTGGTAGAACTAAATGTGATGGGAAGGAGGTGGTTACATCTAGAGCTCATCTTCTAGATCTTCTTGGATTTAATACAAACACTGATTTCAACATTTGAAACCAAATCAAACTGTTTTGAAACGAGCAGGTGTCCTACTTTTAACTGCTGACCTATTTGAGATGGATCCAGTTCAGATGTGTGTCTCAGGCCTTTCACAAGAGTAATGGGTGTGCGTGACTGACTGTGAACATATGGGCATGTGTAACCGTCTGTGTGTGTGTGTTCTAGTTAGTTAGGGGGTTGTGTACCCATGCCTTTTAAGGTGTTACACGCTAAGGTGTGAACCATGTTGGGACATCTGAAACCCTCGACAGGGATCACCATTTTGGTCATGACAGCGCCATCGCCCCGTACCCCTTCTCAACATGTAACCCTTACCCCAGAATCAGGTCACGTGTCTGAGTGGCTCTCGGTGTGTATACTGCCAGTGTGTATAGCATGTGTATATTTGTATCTCAATACTGCCAGTGGGAGCACAGAGACAGGAGCTGTGCCAATAGTGTGAACATGACTCTTAGCTGTATCTCTATACAGCACCTCTTCTACCAGCCATAACTCTATACAGCACCTCTTCTACCAGCCATATCTCTATACAGCACCTCTTCTATCAGCCATCTCGATACAGCACCTCTTCTACCAGCCATAACTCGATACAGCACCTCTTCTACCAGCCATAACTCGATACAGCACCTCTTCTATCAGCCATCTCGATACAGCACCTCTTCTACCAGCCATAACTCGATACAGCACCTCTTCTACCAGCCATAACTCTATACAGCACCTCTTCTACCAGCCATAACTCTATACAGCACCTCTTCTACCAGCCATAACTCGATACAGCACCTCTTCTACCAGCCATAACTCTATACAGCACCTCTTCTACCAGCCATAACTCTATACAGCACCTCTTCTACCAGCCATAACTCTATACAGCACCTCTTCTACCAGCCATAACTCTATACAGCACCTCTTCTACCAGCCATAACTCGATACAGCACCTCTTGTACCAGCCATAACTCTATACAGCACCTCTTGTACCAGCCATAACTCTGGGTGCAAAACTAACAGCCGGTCCTAATTCAATTCCCGTTCTGTAATCTTCCTGGTTATGTAACTGACGGCGCCAAATGTTAACTGTCTAACTACAGTAGTACACTCCAACCCAGCTGGTGTGAGGGAGACATTGACGTTTCACATATTCTCACCTTCTCAAGGATTATTGTGTGTGTGTGTGTGTGTGTGTGTGTGTGTGTGTGTGTGTGTGTGTGTGTGTGCGCGTGTGTGTGTAGTGTGTCCAGTTTCACCTTCTCCTTGGCCACCTTATGCGAGAATGGACAGGTCCCATCCGTCTGCTTACATTTACCCCTCAGGAACCTGCAATGGGAAGAGTCTTCAGGTCACAGAGCAGCCAATCACAGAGCCAACACAGCTGTACATGGTTGTTTTTAGGTGTGTGTTACCTGGTACAGACAGCGACCTTATCAGGATCATGGATGTAGGGGCAGGTGTTGCCACGGTTACACTTTCCAAAGCGGTTGAAGTACATGCAGTACTGTTTCTGGGTCTTCTTCTGACGAGCGTGTCTGATGATGGCTAGACTCCTCTGAACCGCACGACTGGGGGACAGAACACACACAATCAACAGTCATGTTCCAAACAGATCAGAGCGGTAGATCCCGGCTTGCATTTCGACTCTGAAAAGTGATCTTGACTCAGAAAAGGTTGGTGACCACTGGTATACACCATCCAACCAAATGCTTACTTGCAGGTTCCTTCTCCACAAGCCAACAACAATAAGAAATGATAAAAGATAAGAATATGAACATAAAGTAAATTGCTCAGTAGAAAATAATAAACATGTTCTGGGGAAGGGGGGATTGGAGGGAGCAAGTGGTTTTTCTATTGTGCAGTATTTAGCAATCATAATACGAGTCTTGTAGCAGCAGTGTGTGTGTACTAAAGTGCCTACCTGGCCACAAAACGAGTGCTGGATGGCCGGAAGAAAGTACTCGAGGTGGTGGGGGAAATCTCCTGTGGATTGGACCATCTCACTGTTCGGGAAAATAGGCAATGGAATCAGAGAAAAGACAGCCTTTATAAAGACCAAAACATAACCAACTCAAATTGGGTCATATGGCGTTATTAATACACCACTGTGACTGACACATTTTGTGTGTGTGCCTGTCCATGCATGGGTGTGTGTGTGTGTACTCAGTACTAGGGCTGCACACTGTGTTCCCACGCAGGCAGATAGCCGTCAGGTCATTGCAGCCTATCTAGCTCGTCTGTGTGGTGCGATGGGGCCAGCACCAGTCTCAGCCTGGCAGCCGAAGCCAAACATGACAACCAGTATAGTCTGAGAACATGGGACAGATGGGGTACAGGAGGGGAGTGAATGAGAGAGGGGGGAAGCTACGGAGGCCTGGTACCTATCCAAGCCTCTAGTTTTGGGAGGGAGGGAGGGCGGGAACGAGATATGGTGTAAGAGAGAGGCTTGACACTTATCCAAGTCTCTAATTTTGGAACATTTCAGGTGTAAGAGATATCCTCCTCATCAGTATGTGATCTTGGCACTATGACGGGAGGCCACTGACAGAAGATCAGGACCAGAAGAGGAGTATAATCTCAGTTAACTGGACTGGTGAGATCTGAAATCATGGTGGTGGACACTGAAGGCGTGTTCAGACCATGCTGGAATGTCTGTGTGTTTATCAAGAGGTGAGTCACGAGCTGTGGGAACAGAACGGAACTCCAATTCCAGCCACAGGTTTTGACAGAGAGAGAGAGAGAGACAGAGACAGCCAGCCAGCGAGCGAGAGCGAGAGAGCGAGCAGCTCAGGTCTGGGTTTAATCTGGGTCGTTTCCCCCCCAGCAGCCCCTCCCTCCTGTCCCAGTGACAGATTACAGCTTTATTATTCCAGATGGCTAACACACAACACACCTCATACACTACATAACCAAAAGTATGTGGACACCTGCTTGTCGAACATCTCATTCCTAAATCATGGGCATTAATATGGAGTTGGTCCCCCCTTTGCTGCTATAAAAGTCTCCACTCTTCTGGGAAGGCTTTCCACTAGATGTTGGAACATTGCTGCATGGACTTGCTTCCATTCAGCCACAAGAGCATCAGAGGGGTTGGGCACTGATGCTGGGCAACTAGGCCTGGCTTGCAGTTGGCGTTCCAAATAATCCCAAAGCTATTCGATTAGGTTGAGGTCAGGGGCTCTGTGCAGGCCAGTCAAGTTCTTCCACACCGATCTCGACAAACCATTTCTGTATGGACGTCACTTTGTGCACGGGGGCATTGTCACGCTGAAACAGGAAAGGGCCTTCCCCAAATTGTTACCACAAAGTTGGAAGCACAGAATCGTCTAGAATGTCATTGTATGGAGTAGCGTTAAGATCTCTCTTCACTGGAACTAAGAGGCCTAGCCCGAATCATGAATAACAGCTCCAGACCATTATTCCTCCTCCACCAAACTTTACAGTAGGCACTATGCATTGGTGTAGGTAGCGTTCTCCTGTTATCCACCAAACCCAGATTCATCCCTCGAACTGCCAGATGGTGAAGTGTGATTCATCACCCTAGAGAACGTGTTTCCACTGCTCCAGAGTCAATTGGCAGTGAGCTTTACACCACTCCAGCCGACGCTTGGCATTGCGCATGGTGATCTTAGGCTTATGTGCGGCTGCTGGGCCATGGAAACCCATTTCATGAAGCTCCTGACAAACAGTTCTTGTGCTGACGTTGCTTCCAGAGGCAGTTTGGAACTCGTTAGTGAGTGTTGCAACCAAGGACAGACGACTTTTAACCGCTACACTTCTGCACTCATACTAGGCGTAGGGCCACCAGGCTTAGCGTAATGCCACCAGGCCTAGCCTAACAGGCCTAGCCTAACATAGGGCCACCAGGCCTAGCCTAGCATAGAGCTACCAGGCTTAGCGTAGTGCTTCTAGGCCTAGCGTAGTGCCACCGGGCCTAGCCTAGCGTAGTGCCACCGGGCCGAGCCTAGCGTAGTGCCACCGGGCCGAGCCTAGCGTAGTGCCACCGGGCCGAGCCTAGCGTAGTGCCACCGGGCCGAGCCTAGCGTAGTGCCACCGGGCCGAGCCTAGCGTAGTGCCACCGGGCCGAGCCTAGCGTAGTGCCACCGGGCCGAGCCTAGCGTAGTGCCACCGGGCCTAGCCTAGCGTAGTGCCACCGGGCCTAGCCTAGCGTAGTGCCACCGGGCCTAGCCTAGCGTAGTGCCACAAGGCCTAGCCTAGCGTAGTGCCACAAGGCCTAGCCTAGCGTAGTGCCACCGGGCCTAGCCTAGTGTAGTGCCACAAGGCCTAGCCTAGCGTAGTGCCACAAGGCCTAGCCTAGCGTAGTGCCACCAGGCCTAGCATAATGCCAATAACAGGGCTACACACCATCATACGTCAACATGCACTCCCTCAGTGGTCTAGAACAACAATTGCACTCACCTTCCTCTCGCTCTTTTGATCAGATTCTGTTTGTAACCCTTGCCTACAATGATTGGCACAGTGTATTTGTAAGGTGTGTATTGTACTTGTTCTGTTGATTGGTGCACTGGTTGTCATGGTGCGGGACAGCTTATTGGCTGAGACGCTGTAGAGGGTGCCACCGATCCAGCGCATGCTCCTCCCTCTACCTCTCCAGTGCTGGGCTGGGGGGTGCCTGTCCTGTCCCGGGGGACGCAGACGGCTCTGGAGTACACTCCTGGGGGGGAGAGGGAGAGATTGGCAAAGCGTTGGTAAAGGAAAGTAGGAATACACAAAACATCTTGTTTGAAAAGTTTCACAATTCCAGGTCTTGGGATGGTATTTCTATGGGAGGAAACTGAGGTGTGAAGGAAGGATCATTAGGAGAACAGCTGGGGAATACAGTACTTGGATCATTAGGAGAACTGCTGGGGAATACAGTACTTGGATCATTAGGAGAACTGCTGGGGAATACAGTACTTGGATCATTAGGAGAACTGCTGGGGAATACAGTACTTGGATCATTAGGAGAACTGCTGGGGAATACAGTACTTGGATCATTAGGAGAACTGCTGGGGAATACAGTACTTGGATCATTAGGAGAACTGCTGGGGAATACAGTACTTGGATCATTAGGAGAACTGCTGGGGAATACAGTACTTGGATCATTAGGAGAACTGCTGGGGAATACAGTACTTGGATCTTTAGGAGAACTGCTGGGGAATACAGTACTTGGATCTTTAGGGGAACTGCTGGGGAATACAGTACTTGGATCTTTAGGAGAACTGCTGGGGAATACAGTACTTGGATCTTTAGGAGAACTGCTGGGAAATACAGTACTTGGATCATTAGGAGAACAGCTGGAGAATACAGTACTTGGATCTTTAGGAGAACTGCTGGGGAATACAGTACTTGGATCTTTAGGAGAACTGCTGTGGAATAGATTACTTGGATCTTTAGGAGAACTGCTGGGGAATACAGTACTTGGATCTTTAGGAGAACTGCTGGGGAATACAGTACTTGGATCATTAGGAGAACTGCTGGGGAATACAGTACTTGGATCTTTAGGAGAACTGCTGGGAAATACAGTACTTGGATCATTAGGAGAACAGCTGGAGAATACAGTACTTGGATCTTTAGGAGAACTGCTGGGGAATACAGTACTTGGATCTTTAGGAGAACTGCTGGGGAATACAGTACTTGGATCTTTAGAAGAACAGCTGGGGAATACAGTACTTGGATCTTTAGAAGAACAGCTGGGGAATACAGTACTTGGATCTTTAGGAGAACTGCTGGGGAATACAGTACTTGGATCTTTAGGAGAACTGCTGGGGAATACAGTACTTGGATCTTTAGGAGAACTGCTGGGGAATACAGTACTTGGATCTTTAGGAGAACTGCTGGGGAATACAGTACTTGGATCATTAGGAGAACAGCTGGGGAATACAGTACTTGGATCTTTAGGAGAACTGCTGGGGAATACAGTACTTGGATCATTAGGAGAACTGCTGGGGAATACAGTACTTGGATCTTTAGGAGAACTGCTGGGGAATACAGTACTTGGATCTTTAGGAGAACTGCTGGGGAATACAGTACTTGGATCTTTAGGAGAACTGCTGGGGAATACAGTACTTGGATCTTTAGGAGAACTGCTGGGGAATAAAGTACTTGGATCTTTAGGAGAACTGCTGGGGAATAAAGTACTTGGATCTTTAGGAGAACTGCTGGGGAATAAAGTACTTGGGCCAAAAGACCCATTCAGGTTAACCACAAAGTAGTTAGGAGTTGAATGATACTGCGCTGGTAATATGCTCACTGCCTCACCACACCACCCCTTTTCTCTCGGCCTGTCTCTTCCACGATATCTCCCCTCGTCTACCTCCTCATCTCCCTCCTCTCTCTTCATGCCTCCCAGTCTAACCCTCCCTCCTTTCCTCTTTCCCTCCTCCTTCTCTCCCGTGTCACAGCACTCTGTTAAATTGCTGCCCTAATGGAAAGGACGGCAGTGTGGAAATGGAGAGAATTGAAAAGAGGAGGAAATCAATGAGATAATAGGTAGGAGGCCAGAGCAGGGAGGGCTGCCCCGGTCCTGAAGCAACGCATGGTGCCCAACGGACACACACACACACACACACACACACACACACACACACACAGAGAGTCCTAGTCACAAACACCTTCGCGTAGACTCGCACCGACGCACACGCACCAGCCTAAAGAATGCACACAAATATTCATACAACGACATCTAAACTCTAAGGAAGTCCCCCTCTGTGCTATGTGTGTGTTTAAAACGGTGTGTGCATCTGTGTGTGTTTAAAATGGTGTGTGCATCTGTGTGCGTGTGATGTTGGAGGCAGGGGTTATGGGGATAAATTGCACTGGCCTGTCACTTGTGTTTGGGTGGGATTGGGGCTGGTGTGCATGGCGCAGGTCATCATTTACTGCTGGACTTTAGATGGGCTGGAAATGTGTTTGGAGCCAGAGTTCCTGACTCCCATTACAGAGAACAGAGAGGGGACCCACACTCACACAACTAGCTCTACACTACACACTCAGAGACAAGGACACACACAAAGACAAGGACACACACACACACAACCAAAACAATGGTCACACAATGACAGGTCCATGCAGTGGGGAGTCTGCGTGTAGTAGAGAAAAGAAAGGAGGTACAGATCCCCAGTTAGCTCCCTTTCTCCCTCTACCACACCGGGCCATAACTCACCAGCAGAGACACTCAGTTTCACAAATACAAGATCAGTGTGTGCCCTACACAGGGCAACTGGAGCCAAGGGAGTCGTAATGGTGGCTAATGTAGGGGCAGTGACTGGCTCCCAGGGAGGCTTTAGCAGGGCCCCACAGCCAGGGGAGCCATCGTGGAGGTTAATGTGGATATGACATGAACACTTAACATAGACAGCAGTTAACCCTGACACATGGTGCAGGATGAGGGAGGGGTGATGGAGCATTGGGGAAAATGTCAATGTGTGCGGAAGTGTGTGGTTGAGTGTGTATAAGTAAACGTGTGTGTGTGTGTGTTCATACAGTATGAGAGAATGTGTGTGTCTATAGGCTATACAAGAGAGTGTCTGCATGAGTGTGTTTGTGTGTATGTGTGCGTGTGTGTGTTTGCATGCGTGTGTGTGTGTTTGTGTGTTTGCATGTAATTGAGTGTAATTTGAGGTAGGCAGCTGTCTGAATGAGTTCCCCCCCTCCAGCAAAACATCATTACCGATAACAGCCTCTGTGGGACCATATTAACTTCTATACACCACCCCTACTATCACCATGTAATCTCCCTATTAATGAGAGATGAGGAGAGAGGGAAGGAGGATGGAAGGGAGTGAGAGAGAGAGAGACGGAGAGAGGCCGGGAGAGAGAGAGACGGAGAGAGGCCGGGACGGAGAGAGGCCGGGACGGAGAGAGGCCAGGAGTGAGAGAGGCCGGGAGTGAGAGAGACGGAGAGAGGCCGGGACGGAGAGAGGCCGGGAGTGAGAGAGGCCGGGAGTGAGAGAGACGGAGAGAGGCCGGGAGAGAGAGAGGCCGGGAGGGAGAGAGACGGAGAGAGGCCGGGACGGAGGGAGGCCGGGAGTGAGAGAGGCCGGGAGTGAGAGAGACGGAGAGAGGCCGGGAGTGAGAGAGGCCGGGAGTGAGAGAGACGGAGAGAGGCCGGGAGTGAGAGAGACGGAGAGAGGCCGGGAGTGAGAGAGACGGAGAGAGGCCGGGAGTGAGAGAGACGGAGAGAGGCCGGGAGTGAGAGAGACGGAGAGAGGCCGGGAGTGAGAGAGACGGAGAGAGGCCGGGAGTGAGAGAGACGGAGAGAGGCCGGGAGTGAGAAAGACGGAGAGAGGCCAGGAGTGAAAGAGACGGAGAGAGGCCGGGAGGGAGAGAGGGAGGGAGGGAGAGAGGCCGGGAGGAAGAGAGGGAGGGAGAGAGGCCGGGAGGAAGAGAGGCCAGGAGGAAGAGAGGCTGGGAGGCCTGGGAGGGAGAGAGGCCGGGACAAAATTCACAGAGAAATGTGATAGATCTGTCATTCTCATTGAAAGTCTAAAAAGCGGTAGATCGGTTCTATGTGCGCTATTTTTATGCTTCCTGTTTTAATGTTTCATTTTTTTATGTTCGGTTTTGTACACCAACTTCAAACAGCTGAAAACACAATATTTTTGGTTCTGGAAAATATATTTAAACGGTACAATGATTTTCTACAGTATTCTTGCTTATTTTGTCATATAAACTTAAATTAGGCGAACTATTAGATCTTAGCAACCAGGAAATAGTGGAGTGATTTCTGCATAGCGCATCTTTAACCACAATCATTCATATTACTTTAATAACATATTTCAGTTGTTGTGTATATTACATTTATTTTATTTAATGACTATTATTTCATTCCAAGTCAACATCTCATCTCTATAAAGCTGCTGCCTATGATGTCTGACAAGATCACTTTTTTAGTAGTAAATAAGGCATATTTTTATGACTGCTGAATACTAACTATCAATGACTTAGATCATGTATTTTCAGATAGAGATACCTCATGAAGCAACTGCTCTTTATCCTTATCGATCACGTCTTCTTCTCTCCGTCTGGAATGGATTATGGTCATTGTAGTTAATTACCACGTTTTTTGCGCCAAAACTACTGTTTGCAAAATAGTGGCCTGTTGGAAACTACAACTCCCTACTACATCGCACAGTCTGGGCTTGATCTAATTTATCTCTAGAGAAACTGCAGTTAGAAAATGTGCATTGAGCTAAAAAATACAAAAATAAAAAAATGACATGGAATTCAAATAATTGAACAGACATTGGTCAATTAGCTGTTTAAAAACGGAAAAATAACCGGTTTCGGTTAATCGCTCAGCACTAGCCCCAAGTGATACAACCATCTTAGAAAAGAGAGGGAGAACAGTTAGAGAAAGAGCAGCAGTATCTCTTCATTTCCTCTTCTCTCACCTTGACCTGTTCCCCGTGTTGCCCTTGACCCCCCCAACTAGAGATCTGTTATCAGAGCTCCTCTAGGTCTGTCTGCCACACAAATCCTCCCCTGCCAGACAGCACACTCGTTTCAGGGTGGAGCCCTTTCACAGACACGCCGATATACCGCTCTGTCCCCTAGGCCTGAGGGACACACTCTCACTGCATACACATCATCTCAATCACCATGGTGATTCTTTAATGGGACAAACAATGGGGCAGAATGAGTGGAGGTGTATTAGTGGGGACAAGAGAGATTCAGAGCTGGTGAGTGTGTGTGTGTGTGTGTGTGTGTGTGTGTGTGAGATTGGTGGGGGGAGTGTGTGTGTGGGGTGGGGGGAGTGTGTGTGTGGGGGGAGCGTGTGTGTGTGTGTGTGTGTGTATGGGGGGGAGCATGTGTATGGGGGGAGTATGTGTGTGTGGGGGGAGTATGTGTGTGTGTGGGGGGAGCATGTGTGTGTGTGGGGGGAGTGAGCGGGTGTGTGTGTGGGGGGGAGTGAGTGTGTGTGTGTGTGTGTGGGGAGTGTGTGTGTGGGGGGGGGGAGTGTGTGTGTGTGTGTGTGTGTGTGTGGGGGGGGGTGTTAGACATAAAGCAGATATTTATTTACAGCCCTGGTAGATTGACCCCATAGACCATGATCCCACAGGGTTATAGGTGGTGAGTGGAGAGGAGGGGAGGAAATAGAGAGAAAAGAGAGAAGAGGGGAGGAAAGAGAGAGAAAAGAGGAGGGGAGGAAATAGAGAGAAGAGGGGAGGAAATAGAGAGAAAGAGAGGAGGAAAGAGAGAGAAGAGAGAAGAGGGGAGGAAATAGAGAGAAAAGAGGAGGGGAGGAAATAGAGAGAAAAGAGGAGGGGAGGAAGAGAGAAAAGAGAGGAGGGGAGGAAGAGAGAGAGAGAAAAGAGGAGGGGAGGAAAGAGAGAAAAGAGAGGAGGGGAGGAAAGAGAGAGAGAGAAAAGAGAGGAGGGGATGAAGAGAGAGAAAAGAGAGGAGGGGATGAAAGAGAGAGAAAAGAGAGGGGAGGAAAGAGCGAGAAAAGAGGAGGGGATGAAATAGAGAGAAGAGAGAGGAGGGGAGGAAAGAGAGAGAAAAGAGGAGGGGAGGAAATAGAGAGAAAAGAGGAGGGGAGGAAAGAGAGAGAAGAGAGAAGAGGGGAGGAAATAGAGAGAAAAGAGGAGGGGAGGAAAGAGAGAGAAGAGAGGAGGGGAGGAAAGAGAGAGAGAGAAAAGAGGAGGGGAGAAAGAGAGAAAAGAGAGGAGGGGAGGAAAGAGAGAGAGAGAAAAGAGGAGGGGAGGAAAGAGAGAGAAAAGAGAGGAGGGGAGGAAAGAGAGAGAGAGAAAAGAGGAGGGGAGGAAAGAGAGAGAAAAGAGAGGAGGGGATGAAAGAGAGAGAAAAGAGAGGGGAGGAAAGAGCGAGAAAAGAGGAGGGGATGAAATAGAGAGAAGAGAGAGGAGGGGAGGAAAGAGAGAAAAGAGAGGAACTCCCTTGTGATTATATTCTGAGTGTTTGCATGCCTGTGAATGTGTGTGTGTGTGTGAATGTGTGTGTGTGCCACTCTCACCATGCGCGACACACAGATGAAGGAAAGAGCGATTCAGCACTACTACTGCTGTTGATGAATGATCTGACTTTTGTTTTGGTGACAGGGAAGAATTTGGGGGTCGCGCAAGTGCTCTGAATAATGCTGCTCTGTTCTGTTCTGTTGGCCTGCAGCGAAAGCATTAGTAAGCTCATATTGGAAAAACAGTTACCCTTGGAACAGACTGAGCAGCACAAACAGTCATCTAGCCAATTCCTACAGCGAGGAGAGGAAGACCACACTCTGCCTAAAGCCATGCAGTTACAATGGTCCTAAACACGCATTAAGACAATGAAATCTACACTAACCACATGAGTGTAAGGGACTACTCTGAGCAAAACAACATCAAATGAAGACAAAGCAATCAGAAAGCTGTAGATGACCCCAGGTGTTGATGACAGCGTATCTGTGTAAGAAAGAGGGAAGACTAGAAGAGTGTGAAGGAGAAGTAAAAAGGTGAGAATGTGATGATGGATTTGATAAGTAGTGAGTTGAGGAGTACATTGCGGTATGAGAAGGGTGAGGAGGAGGGACGAAGGGAGTGATGGGATAAAGAAGAGGAGAGCGTAGCAGCATTTATTGCCTTGTCTCCCTCATCCTCTACTGATCAATACAGGAGCACTAAACGAGATGAGACCAGGGCACAACAGACCACGTTGTGTGTGTGTGTGTGTGTGTGTGTGTGTGTGTGTGTGTGTGTGTGTGTGTGCGCCCGCGCGTCTCAACAGTAGTTCAAAATAAACAATCAAGCATTATTAAACCCCAAAGAGAATTGAGAAGGAGATAGTGAGCTAGATGAGAAGAGTGAATGAGCATGGAGAATATGGATATGGAGACAGGGAAACATAGGAAGAGGATGAAAACAGAGAAGATGAGAAGGAGAAAAACTAACGAGAGACAAATGGACAGAGAAACAAAAATAAATATGGGCAGCAATAGAAAGATGCAGAGGGGAAAGAGAGAAAGAAAGATAAAGAAAGTGAGGGCGGTAACTAAGCGACAGAGTAGGAGAGAAAAGGAGGGAAGACTGGAGCGAGGAAGGGAGGGATGGAGGGCAGTAATTTATCCTGGGGTGCGCTGCATGCTTTACGGCTTTCTTAATTCAACTCCTGCTACTATTAATGGACTTAATGTTGAGATGATATCTATTTTCTGGTGGTGGGGGCTGAAATACGACAACCATTCACCCCCCCACCCAGACTCCCCCAGCACTCAATCAACCACAATGCCCATTACTGCTGACACCACACTGAGGACCACATGACATGCTTGGTAGGGGCTGGGTCACTTCCCTGTCCTAGGTGGGAGACTAACAGAAGACAGAGAGAGGGGACTAAAGGGTGACAGGGGAGCTCAGATAGGTAAGAGGGAGGTGCCCACTGCCCATGTGTGGCTGGTGCTGGTCACTCTTTGCCAAGGGCATCAAGCCCCACCTTAGAAATGAGAATTAACCATATTTAGTCCCACAGAGACATGATGAGTGTGAGGCTACAGCTTGAGAATCTCTAAAGGACAATCAGAACCTTCCCCTGGGGTTCTGGAGCTCTAGCAGAACCAATCAGGACCTTCCCTGGGGTTCTGGAGCTCTAGCAGAACCCATCAGGACCTTCCCTGGGGTTCTGGAGCTCTAGCAGAACCAATCAGGACCTTCCCTGGGGTTCTGGAGCTCTAGCAGAACCCATCAGGACCTTCCCTGGGGTTCTGGAGCTCTAGCAGAACCAATCAGGACCTTCCCTGGGGTTCTGGAGCTCTAGCAGAACCCATCAGGACCTTCCCTGGGGTTCTGGAGCTCTGGCAGAACCAATCAGGACCTTCCCTGGGGTTCTGGAGCTCTAGCAGAACCAATCAGGACCTTCCCCTGGGGTTCTGGAGCTCTGGCAGAACCAATCAGGACCTTCCCTGGGGTTCTGGAGCTTTGGCAGAACCAATCAAGACCTTCCCCTGGGGTTCTGGAGCTCTGGGAGAGCCAATTAAGACCTTCCCTGGGGTTCTGGAGCTCTAGCAGAACCAATCAGGACGATGATGATGACTGGGTGAGTGTGTACGATGAGACTGAAGCCTTGGGACACGGATGATGACTGGGTGAGTGTGTACGATGAGACTGAAGCCTTGGGACACTGATGATGACTGGGTGAGTGTGTACGATGAGACTGAAGCCTTGGGACACTGATGATGACTGAGTGAGTGTGTACGATGAGCTAAAGATGGGGTAGTTCTAGTCAGTGGAGGGGTACGATGAGCCAACAGAGCTATAGATAAAAGGTTCAGGGGTGTTAGAGAGTCAGACAGATTGAGGTAGTGAGGGGATGTAAGGAGGGCGGGGGGGTACAGAGGAGAGGAGGGGGGTCTGGGGAGAACCTCTTCTCTCTCAGGGGACCTGTCCTGTCCCCCCGATCTCCAGACTTGGTGATATTTCACGGGATGTCGCGTGGCTCAAATTGAAAAACCCTTGATGAATCAATATTTACTGCAGCGGCTAAATGAATAGTAATAAGTCACCGGAGGCCCTAAATCTAGTCTAAGCCCCACTGTTTCATCTACCTCAATCTGAATTACACAAATGAGATTCCACACACAGATACACATGCAGGGGAATTAAGATAACTGTGCAACACATGAACAACACACAAAACAAAACGGGCAAACAATAAGTAACAGAATGTTCCTAATGGGGAGAAACTACAGCATCTCTCCAAGCTGAAATATAACAGTCATGTGTGTCTGTATCTCTTCTGAGTTAGTGGCTGTTGTCTCACAGGGCTCCAGACACCTGCAAACACACACACACACACACACACACACCAGGTGGCCACGGCTACAAAGACAAAACACACCCGCACTGCACTCCAACTGAACCCTGTATACTATGAATATAACAGTGTGTGTGTGTGTGTGTGTGTGTGTGTGTGTGTGTGTGTGAGATATACAACGGCTTGTAATCTCCACCCACCACAGCCCATTGTGAGGCTTAGGGAAACAGGGTAGCATTAACACACAAAGACATTTTAACATGCCTACCACAATAATACATTAACCAACTCCATAACCATATGACCTATTCATTACCAGTGTAATAAAACCATAAGCCTATGTTAATAATCATAATACACCATTAACTGTTTACCTGTCCGTCCCATGGTGAGGAGGTCATGAATAACACATTAACTTATTTCCTGTCGCCCAATAATGACCTCATCATAAACATTCATTAACTCTCCCTCTGTCCCCCAGTTATGACCTCATAACATCTGTAGAACCCTTCCCATCATCTCATTCTATCGCTTCCATCATTCTGTCTCTGGTCTATCGTTCTGTACGCCTCCCTCACAGAGAGCGAAAGAAAGACAGAATGATAGACAGAATGGATGAGTGGTAAAGAGATAAGGAGGGATAAAGAGAAGGGTTAAGTTAGAGCCCTGTAAATCACATGTACATCTCACTCATCACAAGTGCTTATTATGCTAATTAACGAAGCTTTATCTCAGTGGATTTCCCCACTCTCAGAATAAGAGAGAGTGATAGAAACAATTGAGCGATAAAGAGAAAGGAGAAAGAGAAGGTGAGAAAGGAGAAAGAGAAGAGAGAAGGCAAAGAGAAGAGAAAGAGAGGGCGAGAAAGGGAAGAGAGATGGCAAAGAGAAGAGAAAGAGAGGGCGAGAAAGGGAAGAGAGATGGTAAAGAGAAGAGAAAGAGGGCGAGAAAGGGAAGAGAGATGGTAAAGAGAAGAAGAGAAAGAGAGGGCGAGAAAGGGAAAGAGAGATGGTAAAGAGAGAAGAGAAAGAGAGGGTGAGAAGAAGGAAGAGAGATTGTAAAGAGAGAAGGGAAAGAGAGGGGAGAAAGGGAAAGAGAGATGGTAAAGAGGAGATAGAAAAAGAGAGGGGCCGAGAACAGGGAAGAGAGATGGGTAAAGAGAGAGAAAAGAGGGAGAGAAAGGGAAAGAGAGATGGTAAAGAGAAGAGAAAGAGAGGGTGAGAAAGGGAAGAGAGATGGTAAAGAGAGAAGGGAAAGAGAGGGTGAGAAAGGGAAGAGAGATGGTAAAGAGAAGAGAAAGAGGGCGAGAAAGGGAAAGAGAGATGGTAAAGAGAAGAGAAAGGGAGGGTGAGAAAGGGAAAGAGAGATGGTAAAGAGAAGAGAAAGGGAGGGTGAGAAAGGGAAAGAGAGATGGTAAAGAGAGAAGAGAAAGAGGGCGAGAAAGGGAAGAGAGATGGTAAAGAGAAGAGAAAGAGAGGGTGAGAAAGGGAAGAGAGATGGTAAAGAGAGAAGAGAAAGAGAGGGTGAGAAAGGGAAGAGAGATGGTAAAGAGAAGAGAAAGAGAGGGAGAGAAAGGGAAAGAGAGATGGTAAAGAGAGAAGAGAAAGAGAGGGTGAGAAAGGGAAAGAGAGATGGTAAAGAGAGAAGAGAAAGAGAGGGCGAGAAAGGGAAGAGAGATGGTAAAGAGAAGAGAAAGAGAGGGTGAGAAAGGGAAGAGAGATGGTAAAGAGAAGAGAAAGAGGGCGAGAAAGGGAAAGAGAGATGGTAAAGAGAAGAGAAAGAGAGGGTGAGAAAGGGAAGAGAGATGGTAAAGAGAGAAGAGAAAGAGAGGGTGAGAAAGGGAAGAGAGATGGTAAAGAGAAGAGAAAGAGAGGGCGAGAAAGGGAAAGAGAGATGGTAAAGAGAAGAGAAAGAGGGCGAGAAAGGGAAGAGAGATGGTAAAGAGAAGAGAAAGAGAGGGTGAGAAAGGGAAAGAGGAGTGGTAAAGAGGAGAAGAGGACAAGAGAAGGGTGAGAAGGGAGAAGAGCGGATGGTTAAAGGAGAAGCGAAAGGCGGCGAGGACGAAAGCGGAAGAGAGATGGTAAGAGAAGAGAAGATGAGGGTTGAGGAAAGGGAAAGAGAGATGGTAAAGAGAAGAGAAAGAGAGGGTGAGAAAGGGAAGAGAGATGGTAAAGAGAAGAGAAAGAGGGCGAGAAAGGGAAGAGAGATGGTAAAGAGAGAAGAGAAAGAGGGCGAGAAAGGGAAGAGAGATGGTAAAGAGAAGAGAAAGAGAGGGTGAGAAAGGGAAAGAGAGATGGTGTAAAGAGAGACAGAGAACGACCTGAGGGAGCGCGAAAGGGACAAGAGAATATGTAAAGCGAAGAGAAAGGAGGGCGCGAAGAAAGGGAAAGAGAGATGGTAAAGAGAAGAGAAAGAGGGCGAGAAAGGGAAGAGAGATGGTAAAGAGAGAAGAGAGTTGGGGGGTGGTTTGCAATGACATGTCCTGTTTCCATTGATCATCCTTGAGATGTTTCTACAACTTGATTGGAGTCCACATGTGGTAAATTCAATTGATTGGACATGACTTGGAAAGGCACACACCGGTCTATCAACTCAGCAAAAAAAGAAACATCCTCTCACTGTCAACTGCATTTATTTTGAGCAACCTTAACATGTGTAAAAATTTGTGACTAACAGAAATTGAATGTGTCCCTTAACAAAGGGGGGGTCAAAATCAAAAGTCAGTATCTGGTTTGGCCACCAGCTGCATTAAGTACTGCAGTGCATCTCCTCCTCATGGACTGCACTAGATTTGCCAGTTCTTGCTGTGAGATGTTACCCCACTCTTCCACCAAGGCACCTATCTGCAAGTTCCCGGACATTTCTGGGGGGAATGGCCCTAGCCCTCACCCTCCGATCCAACAGGTCCCAGACGTGCTCAATGGGATTGAGATCCGGGCTCTTCGCTGGCCATGGCAGAACACTGACTGTCTTGCAGGAAATCACAAACAGAATGAGCAGTATGGCTGGTGGCATTGTCATGCTGGAGGGTCATGTCAGGATGAGGATCAGTCCAATGGCGCTGTGACACACCGCCCCAGAACATGACGGACCCTCCACCTCCAAATCGATCCCGCCCAGAGAACAGACCTCGGTGTAATGCTCATTCCTTCTACGATAAACACGAATCTGACCATCACCCCTGGTGAGACAAAACCGCGACTCGTCAGTGAAGAGAACTTTTTGTCAGTCCTGTCTGGTCCAGCGACGGTGGGTTTGTAACCATAGGCGACGCTGTTGCCGGTGATGTCTGGTGAGGACCTGCCTTACAACAGGCCTAAAATCCCTCAGTCCAGCCTCTCTCAGCCTATTGCGGACAGTCTGCGCACTGATGGAGGGATTGTGCGTTCCTGGTGTAACTCGGGCAGTTGTTGTTGCCATCCTGTACCTGTCCCGCAGGTGTGATGTTGGGATGTACCAATCCTATGCAGGTGTTCTTACACGTGGTCTGCCACTGCGAGGACGATCAGCTGTCCTTCCTGTCTCCCTGTAGCGCTGTCTTAGGTGTCTCACAGTACGGACATCCCTGGCCACATCTGCAGTCCTCATGCTTCCTTGCAGCATGCCTAAGGCACTTTCACGCAGATGAGCAGGGACCCTGGGCATCTTTCTGTGTTTTTCAGAGTCAGTAGAAAGGCCTCTTTAGTGTCCTAAGTTTTCATAACTGTGACCTTAATTGCCTACTGTCTGTAAGCTGTTAGTGTCTTAACAAAGGGTACCAACAAATTTCTGCATCATTGAAGGTCCCCAAGAACACGGTGGCCTCCATCATTCTTGAATGGAAGAAGTTTGGAACCACTAAGACTCTTCCTGGCCTCCTGGCCAAACTGAGCAATCGGGGGAGAAGGGCCTTGGTCAGGGAGGTGACAGGGAACCCAATGGTCACTCTGATAGAGCTCCAGAGTTCCTCTGTGGAGATGGGTGAAACTTCCAGAATGACAACCATCTCCGCAGCACTCCACCAAATCAGGCCTGCATGGTAGAGTGGCCAGACGGAAGCCACTCCTCAGTAAAAGGCACATGACAGCCTGCTTGGAGTTTGCCAAAAGGCAGCTAAAGACTCTCAGACCATGAGAAACAAGATTCTCTGGTCTGATGAAACCAAGATTGAACTCTTCGGCCTGAATGCCAAGCGTCACATCTGGAGGAAACCTGGCACAATATCTACGGAGAAGCATGGTGGTGGCAGCATCATGCTGTGGGGATGTATTTCAGCAGCAGGGACTGGCAGACTAGTCAGGATCGAGGGAAAGATGAACGGAGCAAAGTACAGAGAGAGATCCTTGATGAAAACCTGCTCCAGAGCGCTCAGGACCTCAGACTGGGCCGAAGGTTCAACTTCCAACAGGACAACAACCCTAAGCACAAAGCTAAGACAATGCAGGAGTGGCTTCGGGACAAGTTTCTGAATGTCCTTTAGTGGCCCAGAAAGAGCCCAGACTTGAACCCGATCTAATATCTGGAGAGACCTGAAAACAGCTGTGCAGCGAGGCTCCCAATTCAACCTAACAGAGCTTGAGATGATCTGCAGAGATTAATGGGATAAACTCCCTAAATACAGGTGTGCCAAGCTTGTAGTGTCATACCCAAGAAGAATCGAGAATGTAATCCCTGCCAAAAGTGCTTCAACAAAGTACTGAGTAAAGGGTCTGTATACTTATGTAAACGTGATATCAGTTTTAGTTTTTTTTAATACATTTGCAAACATTTCTAAAAACTTGTTTTTGCTTTGTCATTATGGGGTATTGTGTGTAGATTGATGAGGGGAAAAAACAATGTAATCAATCATAGAATAAGGCTGTAACGTAAGAAAATGTGGAAAAAGTGATGGGGCCTGAATACTTTCCTAATGCACTACATACACATTACATGACCAAATGTATGTGGACACCTGCTCGTCGAAAATCTCATTCCAAAATCATGAACATTAATATGGAGTTGGTCCCCCTTTGCTGCTATAATAGCCTCCACTCTTCTGGGGAGGCTTTCCACTAGATGTTGGAACATTGCTGCGGGGACTTGCTCCATTCAGCCACAAGACCATTAGTGAGGTCCCTGATGTTGGTTGATTTGGCCTGGCTGGCGGGCGGCAAAGGTGTTGGATGGGGTTGAGGTCAGGCCAGTCAAGTTCTTTCACACTGATCTCGGCAAACCATTTCTGTATGGACCTCGCTTTGTGCATTTATTATTATTATTTTTTTTAACTGACTTGCCTAGTTAAATAAAGGTAAGAACAAATTCTTATTTTCAATGACAGTGGGTTAACTGCCTGTTCAGGGGCAGAACGACAGATTTGTACCTTGTCAGCTCGGGGATTTGAACTTGCAACCTTTTGGTTACTAGTCCAACGCTCTAACCCCTAGGCTACCCTGCCGCATGGGGGCATTATCATGCTGAAACAGGAAAGGGCCTTCCCCAAACTGTTGCAACAAAGTTTGAAGCATAGAATCATCTAGAATGTCATTGTATGCTGTAGCGTTAAGATTTCCCTTCACTGGAACTAAAAGGCCTAGGCCGAACCATGAAAAACATCCCCAGACCATTATTCCTCCTCCACCAAACTTTACAGTTGGCACTATGCATTGGGGCAGGTAGTGCTCACTCCAGAGAATGCGTTTCCACAGCTCCAGATTCCAATGGTGGCGAGCTTTACATCACTCCAGCAGACGCTTGGCATTTCGCATGGTGATCTTAAGTTTGGGTGTGGCTGCTCGGCCATGGAAACCCATTTAATGAAGCACCTGACGAACAGTTATTGTGCCGATGTTGCTTCCAGAGGCAGTTTGGAACTCGGTATTTATTGAGTGTTGGAACTGAGGACAGATGATTTTTACACGGGACGCGCTTTCGTACTCCGCGGTCCCGTTCTGTGAGCTTGTGTGGCCTACCATTTCATGGCTGAGCCGTTGTTGCTCATAGACGTTTCCACTTCACAACAGCACTTACAGTTGACCGGTGCAGATGAAGCAGGGAAGAAATTTAACGAACTGACTTGTTGGAAAGGTGGCATCCTATGACGGTGCCACGTTAAAAGTCACTGAGCTCTTCAGTACGGGCCATTCTACTGTCAATGTTTGTCTATGGAGATTGCATGGCTGTGTGTCCAATTTTATACACCTGTCAGCAACGAGTATGGCTGAAATAGCAAAATCCACTCATTTGAAGGGGTGTCCACATACATTTGCATATATAGTGTATCATGTGGTTCACTGTTTATGTATCTGCGAGTGAGTGTGTGTGTTACCTGGCTGCCTGGATCCTCTTAGCTCTCCAAGAGAGGGTGTGGCTATAGTTGGCTGTGTGTGCATTGTCTCCGCCCAGGCGTGTCTCTATCTTATAGCGGGTCCTGAACACCCTCTGAAATGCCTGGCTACGCAGGGTCGGGGAGGCGGGACCTGGGGAGGAAAGAAGAAATGACAGATCTAGAAACCAATACAGGACAGAATATGCACGCGCTAACTTAAAAGGTACAACGTGCCCATGCACCACTGAGGGATTAGCTGGCAAGCCTGGGTTTAGAGTGTTGACAGATACAACAGCATCCATAGAATGACAGACACCGATAGAGACAGAGACGCCGATAGAGACGACAGAGACACCGATAGACACCGACAGAGACACCGACACATTTTTGTCTCTGTGAGACTTCTGATTAGATGATTTTTCTCCACCTCTCCTTCTAGAAGTCCTACAACTCAGTAGCAGGCAGGTGTGCTCTTTAACAAGCTTCACATGTAAAGACGGGAGAGAATAATAAAGGAGGAATATATATGAGCCTAATAAATCATAACTCCCCCTCTCCCTCTCTTTAAGTTTCATTCGTTATATCATTTTGTAGATCCATCATAGAAGAGGAAAGAAAAAAGAAAAGAATAGGACTGTTTGTTATTTATTTATTTGGGTGTGTATCCATCATATTGCTTTATAATGGTTGAGCTTGGCTGACATGCTGTGCTGGGTAAAGGATGGCATTTGCATCTGCGAGGATCTGAAACTGCTGCTTTACGCCAATTTACCAAACTAGAGGATTAATCAGAGCCAGGAGTTAGGATGTAGCATTCAGGATCAGGCAGTGTACTGTGAAGACTCAGGTAGAGTCTGATGACTGTGGAAGAATGAATCAGACTGATGATTCTAAAGATCACTGGGATGAATCCAGGTAGAGTCTGATGACTGTGGAAGAATGAATCAGACTGATGATTCTAAAGATCGGAGGACTGGGATGAATCCAGCGGAAATAGGATGTCGGGACAGTGGACTCTAATTTAAAAATAACTTTGGGATGATTCAAGAATGAATAGAACTTTGGGACAATTTCAGAATTGAAATACACATTTGTGATGATTTTACAACTGAATCATATAACTTAAGAAAAAAAAAGAAACGGGGTAAAAGAGTCTTCCAGCAGAATCTCCCATAAATCACCTTCTGTTCACTCAGACAAACCCTGAGAACCAGCAGTAGAAAGAGTGTGTAGGTGACAGAAAGAAAATCTCTCTCTCTCATCATCCCTGCTCCCCCTCTCTCGCGCTCCCTCCTTTACCACACATCTCTCACTGTGACGGTGACAATAGTGTGTATTCTTAATGACTGAAGAAGGAGAAAGAGAGCGAGAGAGAGCGAAGGAGGGATGGACAGAGTGAGAGAGACACCCAACAATGTGCCTCCTCTACTAAATGTAAATTATCTGTATCAAATGTCTTTAATTTCCAATTGATATGATTGTTGTCATGGTAATTAGCATTTAATAACAAAGCATGACCAGGAAGCAAACAGCAGCTTGGAGGAATGAAAAAACAATTTATCTATCTACACCCCCCTTCTCTCTCTCTCTCTCTCTCTCTCTCTCTCTCTCTTTCTTCCATCCCAGGGACAGGGAGTGTCATTTGTCAGGCAGCACACAGCTCTAGATCAGCTGTAGAATTCATCTCAGACAAACATTTACCTATGATCTAATCACTACACAGCATGCTGAGGCCTGCCCCAAACACACACACACTTACATGTATGCGCACACTCGCACAGGACCTGCACACACTAGGGCTGTTCCCGACAAAACAAAATCTTGGGGTCGACCGAGAGTCGCCTGTTCTTTTGACCAATTAATTAGTATTCATCAAATGTGTATTTTTTCATATACAGTGCATTTGGAAATTATACAGACCCCTTGAGTTTTTCCACATTGTTACGCTACAGCCTTATTCTAAAATGGATTAAAAAAACATTTACACACAATACCCCATAATGACAACGCAAAGACAGGTTTTATTACAAATAAAATACCCTTTGCTATGAGACTCGAAATTGAGTTCAGATGCATCCTGTTTCCATTGATCATCCTTGAACTGTTTCTACAACTTGATTGGAGTCCACCTGTGGTAAATTCAATTGATTGGACATGATTTGGAAAGGCACACACCTGTCTATACAAGGTCTCACAGTTGACAGTGCATGTCAGAGGAAAAACCAGGCCATTAGGTCAAAGAAATTGTCCGTTGACCTCAGAGACAGGATTGTGTCGAGAGACAGATCTGGGGAAGGGAACCAAAACATTTCTGCAGCATTAAAGGTCCCCAAGAACACAGTGGCCTCCATCATTCTTAAATGGAAGAAGTTTGTAACCACCAAGACTCTTCCTAGAGCTGGCCATCAGGGCCAAATTGAGCAATCGGGGGAGAAGGGTCTTGGTCAGGGAGGTGACCAAGAACCCGATGGTCACTCTGACAGAGCTCCAGAGCTGGTCTGTGGAGATGGGAGAACCTTCCAGAAGGACAACCATCTCTGCAGCACTCCACCAATCAGGCCTTATGGCCAGAAAAAAGGCACTCCTCAGTAAAAGGCACATGACAGCCCGCTTGGAGTTCACCAAAAGGCCCCTAAAGAACTCTCAGACCATGAGACTGGAATATGTTCCAGGATTCATCCAATGGCATTGAGGAGTATACCACCTCAGTCATCGGCTTCATCAATAAGTGCATTGACGACGTCGTCCCCACAGTGACCGTACATACAGTGAGGGAAAAAAGTATTTGATCCCCTGCTGATTTTGTACTTTTGCCCACTGACAAAGAAATGATCAGTCTATAATTTTAATGGTAGGTTTATTTGAACAGTGAGAGACAGAATACCAACAACAAAAAATCCAGAAAAATGCATGTCAAAAATGTTATAAATTGATTTTCATTTTAATGAGGGAAATAAGTATTTGACCCCCTTTCAATCAGAAAGAGTTCTGGCTCCCATGTGTCTTTTATACAGGTAACGAGCTGAGATTAGGAGCACACTCTTAAAGGGAGTGCTCCTAATCTCAGCTTGTTACCTGTATAAAAGACACCTGTCCACAGAAGCAATCAATCAGATTCCAAACTCTCCACCATGGCCAAGACCAAAGAGCTCTCCAAGGATGTCAGGGACAAGATTGTAGACCTACACAAGGCTGGAATGGGCTACAAGACCATCGCCAAGCAGCTTGGTGAGAAGGTGACAACAGTTGCGATTATTCGCAAATGGAAGAAACACAAAAGAACTGTCAATCTCCCTCGGCCTGGGGCTCCATGCAAGATCTCACCTCGTGGAGTTGCAATGATCATGAAAACGGTGAGGAATCAGCCCAGAACTACACGGGAGGATCTTGTCAATGATCAAGGCAGCTGGGAGCATAGTCACCAAGAAAACAATTGGTAACACACTACGCCGTGAAGGACTGAAATCCTGCAGCGCCCGCAAGGTCCCCCTGCTCAAGAAAGCACATATATATGCCCGTCTGAAGTTTGCCAATGAACATCTGAATGATTCAGAGGACAACTGGGTGAAAGTGTTGTGGTCAGATGAGACCAAAATGGAGCTCTTTGGCATCAACTCAACTCGCCGTGTTTGGAGGAGGAGGAATGCTGCCTATGACCCCAAGAACACCATCCCCTCCGTCAAACATGGAGGTGGAAACATTATGCTTTGGGGGTGTTTTTCTGCTAAGGGGACAGGACAACTTCACCGCATCAAAGGGACGATGGATGGGGCCATGTACCGTCAAATCTTGGGTGAGAAACTCCTTCCCTCAGCCAGGGCATTGAAAATGGGTCGTGGATGAGTATTCTAGCACGACAATGACCCAAAACACACGGCCAAGGCAACAAAGGAGTGGCTCAATAGGAAGCACATTAAGGTCCTGGAGTGGCCTAGCCAGTCTCCAGACCTTAATCCCATAGAAAATCTGTGGAGGGAGCTCAAGGTTCGAGTTGCCAAACGTCAGCATCGAAACCTTAATGACTTGGAGAAGATCTGCAAAGAGGAGTGGGACAAAAAACCCTCCTGAGATATGAGCAAACCTGGTGGCCAACTACAAGAAACGTCTGACCTCTGTGATTGCCAACAAGGGTTTTGCCACCAAGTACTAAGTCATGTTTTGCAGAGGGGTCAAATACTTATTTCCCTCATTAAAATGCAAATCCATTTATAACATTTTTGACATGCGTTTTTCTGGATTTTTTTGTTGTTGTTCTGTCTCTCACTGTTCAAATAAACCTACCATTAAAATTATAGACTGATCATTTCTTTGTCAGTGGGCAAACGTACAAAATCAGCAGGGGATCAAATACTTTTTTCCCCACACTGTACATATCCCAACCAGAAGCCATGGATTACAGGCAACATTCGCATTGAGCTAAAGGCTAGAGCTGCTGCTTTCAAGGAGCGGGACACTAATCCAGATGCCTACAAGAAATCCCGCTCTGCCCTCTGAACCATCAAACAAGCAAAGCATCAATACAGGATTAAGATTGAATCCTACTACACCGGCTCTGACGCTCATCGGATGTGGCAGGGCTTGAAAACTACTACGGACTACAAAGGGAAAACCAGACGCGAGCTACCCAGTGACGAGAGCCTACCAGATGAGCTGAATGCCTTTTATGCTCGCTTCGAGGCAAGCAACACTGAGGCAAGCAACACTGAAGCATGCACTACAGCACCAGCTGTTCTAGATGACTGTGTGATATTGGCTACTGAAAGCGTTGTGAGCATGACCTTTAAACAGGTCAACATTCACAAAGCCGGGAGCCAGATGGATTACTAGGACGTGCACTGAAAGCATGCGCGGACCAACTGGCAAGTGTCTTCACTGACATTTTCAACCTCTCCCTGACCGAGTCTGTAATACCTACATGTTTCAAACAGACCACCATAGTCCCTGTGCCCAAGATAGCGAAGGTAACCTGCCTAAATGATTACCGCCCTGTAGCACTCACGTCGGTAGCCATGAAGTCATGGCTCGCATTAACAGCATCCTCCCGGATACCCTAGACCCACTCCAATTCGCATACCGCCCCAACAGATGACGCAATCGCACTCCACACCGCCCTATCCTACCTGGACAAAAGGAACACCTATGTGAGAATGCTGTTCATTGACTACAGTGGCAAGTGGCAAGTCTAGGACCAAAAGGCCCCTTAACAGCTTCTACCCCCAAGCCATGACTGCTGAACAATTAATCAAATGGCCACCGGACTATTACATTGACCCCATGCCTCGATTTGTTTTGAACACTGCTGCTACTCGCTGTTTATCAGCTATGCATAGTCACTTCACCCCTACCTACATGTAAAAAATTACCTGTAACCTGTACCCCCGCCCACACTGACTCGGTATCGGTACCCCGTTTATAGCATCATTATTGTTATGCTATTGTGTTACTTTTTATTCGTATTTTCTTTTGTTTATTTGGTAAATATTTTCTTAACTCTTCTTGAACTGCACTGTTGGTTAAGGGCTTGTAAGTAAGCATTTCACGGTAAGGTCCACACTTGTTGTATTCGGCGCATGAGACCTGAATGCCAAGCGTTATGTCTGGAGGATACATGGCACCATCCCTTTGGTGAAGCATCATGTGGCAGCATCATGCTGTGGGGATGTTTTCAGCAGCAGGGATTGGGAGACTAGTCAGGATCGAGGGAAAGATGAACAGAGCAAAGTACAGAGAAACCTGCTCCAGAGCGGACCTCAGATGAGACGATGGTTCAACTTCCAACAGGACAACAACCCTAAGAGAACAGACAAGACAACGCAGGAGTGGCTTCGGGACAAGTCTCTGAATGTCCTTGAGTGGCCCATCCAGAGCCCGGACATGAACACAATCTAACATCTCTGGATAGACCTGAAAATAGCTGTGCAGAAAATAGCTGTCCAACCCAACAGAGCTTGAAAGGATCTGCAGAGAAGAATGGGCAAAACTCACCAAATACAGGTGTGCCAAGCTTGTAGCGTCATACCCAAGAAGAGTGAAGGCTGTAATCGCTGCCAAAGATGCTTCAACAAAGTAGAGTAAAGGGTCTGAATACTTATGTAAATGTGATAATTCATATAATTTAAAAAAAGGAAATATCACATTTACATAAGTTCTCAGACCCTTTACTCTACTTTGTTGAAGCACCTTTGGCAGCGATTACAGCCTTCACTCAGCATGAAAACAATAAATAAATGGCATACCATGATCCAGAGTAAACCTCCTAAAATAGGCCTACATGATTACTTCTTATCCCTTGCACAAATAGCCTACAGCTGTCTGTCTTTCTAGAGCTCACTGGCGCAAGTTAATAGTTGATACAATGTTTCAAGTTCATTGCAGACAGTACATGCATAGCCAATGTGATTTATAGGATATTTATTTTTAAATCAGGATATTTGCTACCTGCAGGCTGCAATGTTTTTATTTATTGTCTTTATGCAGGCTACTTTTACATATTGGCAATGGAAGTTAATTTTAGATTTGTATAATTTTGATTTAAATTGAATGTTGATTAACCAGATTACATTTATTTTGAGATATGAAGACTTCATTATAAATTAAATGAAACTGTTCCACAAAAATGTGCATCTGAAAATCATAACTTGGCACGCTAAATGGATAAGGTTGCCGACCGCTGGTGTAGCCTATACCGGCAACTTCAGGAGGGTAACACAGAATCTGTGAAGGCCAGCAGCAGTGGGAGGAGGAGGGTTGGGAACAGCTTGTTTCTTCTGGTTAGGCTACACTGATCTCTGGCTCCCTCTTTTTAGTAATTTGCGTGTCTTAATTTTTAATTGCAGTGCTTAAAGCATCTGAGAAAGTAGCCTAAATATAGTTGATTATATTCAAACATTGGGTTGCTGATTGAGGTGAAGAAAATAAATGACTGAGAATCTCCACAGTGGTGGGGGGTTAAAACACAGAAATACTATCAGATCCACAAACGGACACCTTTCTAGGCCAGGTAGCCCAGGCCAGGTAGCCCAGGCCAGGTAGCCCAGGCCAGGTAGCCCAGGCCAGGTAGCACAGGCCTACTTCTACAGTATGCATAATCAGGTGTGCATCCTTACCAAAACTTTTTCTCACAAGTGTAGCCTTTGTTGTGCGCACCGCAAAAAACATGTCCACTCTGACAATGACAACGGTAAGACTGTAATAATAATAATAATAATAATAATAATAATAATAATAAATTGAATGCATTAACAGAAATTACCGTAACCAAACAGACATTGTAGATTAGAAATGATGGTAATTAACGGTAAATGTACTACTGGTGTGCCATCCACACGGCCTCTGCAATGGACTAGTCCACTGAGACAGGTGGGAATCAGACAGGTGGGAATCAGACAGGTGGGAATCAGACAGGTGTCTCGTGTGCCATTAATTTCTTATATTTGTCACTCGGTCGACCGACAACATATCGACCAAACAATGGACCAGTTGACTAAATGGGGTCAGCCGACTAAATGGGGTCAGCCGACTAAATGGGGTCAGCCGACTAAATGGGGTCAGCCGACTAAATGGGGTCAGCCGACTAAATGGGGTCAGCCCTACCACGCACAAATGTTTATTTTCTTTTGTGTTATTGACTGTACATTTGTTTATGTGTAACTCTGCATTGTTGTTTTTGTCGCACTGCTTTGCTTTATCTTGGCCAGGTCGCAGTTGTAAATGAGAATTTGTTCTCAACTGGCCTACCTGGTTAAATAAAGGTGAAATAAAAAAAATACAAAATAAAACAATTCTGTATGTATGAATGAGGTAAGGCTGTGTGTGTGTGTGTGTGTGTGTGTGTGTGTGTGTGTGTGTGTGAGGTGTTTTGGTCGTGCAGGATTAGTTGCATGGCCTATAGTCCCTTCTCCCAGCAGTCATCTGTATTACAGTGAGAGCTATTTGGGCCTCCTGGCAGATGACAGATAGGGCTTGTCACAGACTGCTGCCGTGCTGTGGCTCACACCCCATCCCTCTTACCGAGTCCCCGCCTGTGTGTGTGGTGTGTGTGTGTGTGTGTCACACCCTACCCTCTACATTTAGCATTCCCCCAGTCCTATTCCAAACAGCCCGAACACACCCCACCTAGTCCCACACACACACCCCACCTAGTCCCACACACACACACCCCACCTAGTCCCCCACACACACACACACACAACCCACCTAGTCCCCCACACACACCCCACCTAGTCCCCCCCACACACACACACACCCCACCTAGTCCCCCCCACACACACACACCCCACCTAGTCCCCCCCCACACACACACACACCCCACCTAGTCCCCCCCCACACACACACACCCCACCTAGTCCCCCACACACACCCCACCTAGTCCCCCCCACACACCCCACCTAGTCCCCCACACACACCCCACCTAGTCCCCCACACACACACCCCACCTAGTCCCACACACACACCACACACACACCCCACCTAGTCCCACACACACACCACACACACACCCCACCTAGTCCCACACACACACCCCACACACACACCCCACCTAGTCCCCCACACACACACCCCACCTAGTCCCCCACACACACACACCCCACCTAGTCCCCCCCACACACACACACCCCACCTAGTCCCCCACACACACACCCCACCTAGTCCCACACAGACACACCCCACCTAGTCCCACACAGACACACCCCACCTAGTCCCACACACACACACCCCACCTAGTCCCACACACACACACCCCACCTAGTCCCACACAGACACACCCCACCTAGTCCCACACAGACACACCCCACCTAGTCCCACACACACACACCCCACCTAGTCCCACACAGACACACCCCACCTAGTCCCACACACACACACCCCACCTAGTCTCCCACACACACACCCCACCTAGTCCCACACACACACACCCCACCTAATCCCACACACACACACCCCACCTAATCCCACACACACACACCCCACCTAATCCCACACACACCCCACCTAGTCCCACACACACACACCCCACCTAGTCCCACACACACACACCCCACCTAGTCCCATACACACACACCCCACCTAGTCCCACACACACACACCCCACCTAGTCCCACACACACACACACCCCACCTAGTCCCACACACACCCCACCTAGTCCCACACACACGCCCCACCTAGTCCCCCACACACGCCCCACCTAGTCCCCCACACACGCCCCACCTAGTCCCACACACACACCCCACCTAGTCCCACACACACACACACACACACACACCTAGTCCCACACACACACACCCCACCTAGTCCCACACACACACACCCCACCTAGTCCCACACACACACACCCCACCTAGTCCCACACACACACACCCCACCTAGTCCCACACACACACACCCCACCTAGTCCCACACACACACACACCCCACCTAGTCCCACACACACACACACCCCACCTAGTCTCACACACACCCCACCTAGTCCCACACACACCCCACCTAAACACACCCCACCTAGTCCCACACACACCCCACCTAAACACACACACACCCCACCTAGTCCCCCACACACACACCCCACCTAGTCCCCCACACACACACCCCACCTAGTCCCCCACACACACACACCCCACCTAGTCCCCCACACACACACACCCCACCTAGTCCCCCCACACACACCCCACCTAGTCCCTCACACACACACCCCACCTAGTCCCTCACACACACACCCCACCTAGTCCCTCACACACACACCCCACCTAGTCCCCCACACACACACCCCACCTAGTCCCTCACACACACACCCCACCTAGTCCCCCACACACACACCCCACCTAGTCCCACCTAGTCCCACACACACCCCACCTAAACCCACACACACCCCACCTAGTCCCACACACACCTCACCTAGTCCCCGACACACACACCCCACCTAGTCCCAAACACACAATGTGTTTAGCTGTTATTTAACGACAGCCCGTTTATAGCTACACACGTGTGTGGGGTAGAATGGGAGCACTCGCTCTCACTCCACCACCTCGCTGTCAGGTCTATTACAGGAAGATTGAGACCCCTGGTTTTTGTGTGTGTGTGTGTGTGTGTGTGTTCGCGGTGGTCTAGTAGAATAAGATTGAGACCCTATTGCTCCCAGGCCCACTCAACCAACACAACCTGCTGGGGTTTACAATCAGAGCACACCATTTATCCCACGCTGACAACACACACACACACACACACACATCAAACCCATCCATCCCAAGATGACACACCACTCTATGCTGTGAAACCACAGATGATCTACTCTATTCTCTCTGCACAGCACTCAGCCAGCCGGCCCACCTCACAGCCTCTACTCCTGACTGCTGTTACTTACCTCACACTCCTAACCTTCTCCAAACTCTCTAAACAGAACTAGAGACTTCTGTATGGTTTGGATCACTCTCTCTTCGGCTGTGATTTAGCAGCAGGCATGAATGAATCATTTCAATGCTTTTCTATCATGTAGTAACAGATCAACTGCTGTTTCTCCTATAACATACAACATCTGATTGACTGGGACTGGCAAGTGAAGACGATAAGACTGTTAATAAGTCTTCTATGACGGGACAGCGGCTGAAAGTAGAGTAGATCTGGCACTGCCTGCCGCTCCAGACATCCACCTCCTGCTCTCTCCTCTTCATCCGGTCTTCCTCAGAGTGGCATGACGCTGGATCACACAGCACCACTCCACCCTCGTAGGGATTACCAAATCATGTCATCATGGCACTGCACCACACGGTGTGGAGAGTCTAGTCAGGCTGCTATCCATCCCTCCGCTCCCCCTGCCTGTGCTGTGACCCCCCACCTCTCCCCATCTAGTCCCTTCCTACAGCCGCTGAGTCTGCCAAGCTACACTTCTCCTTACCTGACGGCTAATTCCAGCTAATAGCACTCCCTGTTCCCCCCCACCAGAACCCCCCAGTAGACCATTAATCTTGTTATTGACAGTCAGTCTGATACCTGAGCTTCTATCCCCCCCCACACACACCCCATCAGTCTCCAGTCAAATTCCCCGGGGCTCATCCTCTGATTCCCAGTGGGAATCTGATAGACATGCCCAACGCTAACATCTGACTGACTTAACATGGCCCATGCTAAGCTAATGCTGCACTTTAATTGCCTATGTGAGGATATCGTATTTAAATGCATACCAAATGTCAAGTGTTTAGCCACCATTTTGAAGCTCAAGTTACTAGGCTATACTTAAACACCCAATGCTAAGCTCAGGCAGGCACTCACTTTACTTATAGATACGCATGTAAAGTAAGTAAGAGCAGATCTCTCCTATATTAGCAGTACTCCACTGCCCCACCCTGTTCCATGCACTAGCTGGCATGTCTGTGTGCCCATGTCTGTGTATGAGAGAGAGGGTAGTGGTGTCTGCATATGACTTGAGGTCGTATTTTCACAAATACTCTATTGACATATTTGTGTGTGTTTAAATGTGTGTGTTTCAGGGAGAGTATGTGTGAGTGTGTACAAGTCTCAGGTTAAAGAGGGAACGAGAAAGAGAAGAGGGGTGGGAGAGAGAGCGGCAGTGAGAATGAGGGGACAGAAACAAGGACAGGAAAATAAAGACAGAGAGAGAGAAGAGAAGGAGAAAAGTGAACTCTGCCCTCTGTGTAGATTGACAGGTGCAGTGGACACATGCTACAGGAAGGAGAGACAGCCTCTTGTCCCAGACCTGCTGTCAGGGGTTAGATGGTGTGTGTGTCTGTGTGTGCGTGCATATGTGTGCGCGTGCGTGCCTGTGCGTCTGTGCGTGCGTGCGTGTGTGTCTGTGCGTGTCTGTGTGTGTGTGCGTGTGTGTGTCTGTGCGTGCGTGTGTGCGTGCGTGTCTGTGAGCGTATGTGTCTGTGTGTGCGTGCGTGCGTATGTGTGACCTTGAATACGTTCCTAAGGAGAAAAACATAACTGCCTTGAGAGATTCAGAAGTGACGATGGACAGAGTTGCTGGTCCACAGTGCTTCCTGTTTGGGTTGCTACAGTGTTACGTGTTACATTCAGTTCAAGTTGAAGCTCACAATAAAAGCGATACAAAAGTGCTGTTGCTTCCAACAGTTTAGAGAGTTGTTGTATGACTAAGAGTTACCTATAGTGGTCTGGAAGGGCTGTGTGTGTGTGTGTGTGTGTGTGTGTGTGGGGGGGGGGGTTATAAGAGGGTGTATGAGAAGAAGAGATGAGAGAGGTGTACTGACATAGAAGGAGAGAGGGAAGAAGGAGGAGTTCGTGATAGGGAGACCCTGGAGCATGCCATGGACCCCCCAGGGCCGTTTAGTGATGTCACTGGGGTGGGGTGGGGTGGTCGCTGTGTTTGGGAGGGTACGGGCGGTGTGGTGAGAGGTTGGGGGGGGGGGGGGGTTGTCAGTCATCGCGGTGAAGCCATCATCTGTAACTCACACCCCCGACTCCTAAACCCTGACCCATGGAGGGGGAATTCTTCCACTGCCAAACTGACACTCTCCCCCCAAGAGGGTTAGGGTAACACTTTACCCCCCTTCAAGTTAGCTAGGGCACGTTTAGATTTTTGGTCTAGCACTACACAGCTGATTCAAATAATAACAGCTTGATGATGAGTTAGTTATTTGAATCAGCTGTGTAGTGCTGGACCCGGGGGGAATTAGAGAGAGACGGGGTCAGAGAGAGACGGGGTTAGAGAGAGACGGGGTCAGAGAGAGACGGGGTCAGAGAGAGACGGGGTCAGAGAGAGACAGGGTCAGAGAGAGACAGGGTTAGAGAGAGACAGGGTTAGAGAGAGACAGGGTTAGAGAGAGACAGGGTTAGAGAGAGACAGGGAAGAGGCTGTTCTTTCTTAAGGTGCATTTGAGACTCTTTACACCCTCTTTTTTCATAGGGGATACACCTTTCATGAGTTCTCCATTACACAATAACACACCGGTGGTGTGTGTCACACACTTTGAGCTACCAGGTGTTGAAATTTTAAGTTTGATACCTGGAGGTTGAGGTTTGTGTGTGTGTGTGTGTGTGTGTGTGTGTGTGTGTGTTCTTAGTAGGATCGGTCTATCTATAATACAGCCCCATGCTGTCAAAACAAGGTTAGTGACAGGTGAAATACCTAGTTGAGACTGGATCTTTCCCATCACCTTATCAGACAAGGGCTCACGAAGGAGTAGAAGACCAGGAACGAGAGCTATCCAACATAACTGGCTCCTAGGCAGGCAAGGAGGGAAACCACGTACAGAAGACACACCAAGCAGCCTGAGTTATGTTCAAAACCCTCAGCACCTCTCAAACTGTAGTCTGATATACACCACATGACCAAAAGTATGTGGACACCTGCTCGTCGAACATCTCATTCCAAAATCATGGGCATTAATATGGAGTTGGTCCCCCTTTGCTGCTATAACAGCCTCCACTCTTCTGGGAAGGCTTTCCACTAGATGTTGGAACATGGCTACAGGGACTTCCATTCAGCCACAAGAGCATTAGTGAGGTCGGGCACTGATGTTGGGCGATTAGGCCTGGCTCGCAGTCGGTGTTCCAATTCATCCCAAAGGTTCTCGATGGGGTTGAGGTCAGGGGTCAGTACAGGCCAGTAGTCAATTTCTTGCACACCGATCCCGACAAACAATTTCTGTATGGACCACGTGTTGTGCACGGGGACATTGTCATGAATGTCATTGTCATGAATGTCATTGTATGCTGTAGCGTTAAGATTTCCCTTCACTGGAACTAAGGGGTCTAGCTTGAACCATGAAAAACAGCCGGAGACCATTATTCCTCCTCCACCAAAATTTACAGTTGGCACTATGAACTGGGGGAGCTAACGTTCTCCTGGCATCCACCAAACCCAGCGGCGAGCTTTACACCACTCCAACCGACACTTGGCATTGCACATGGTGATCTTAGGCTTGTGTGCGGCTGCTCGGCCATAGAAACCCATTTCATTAAGCGCC
>NW_021823448.1:0-41910 GCF_901001165.1 Salmo trutta
ACGGGTCAAGGTTGCTGGTTCAGTGTAACCGGGTCGAGGTCTGCTGGTTCAGTGTAACAGGGTCTAGGTCTGCTGGTTCAGTGTAACAGGGTCTAGGTCTGCTGGTTCAGTACACTACGTCTTGGCTGGTTCAGTGTAACAGGGTCTAGGTCTGCTGGTTCAGTGTAACAGGGTCTAGGTCTGCTGGTTCAGTGTAACCGGGTCGAGGTCTGCTGGTTCAGTGTAACCGGGTCTAGGTCTGCTGGTTCAGTGTAACAGGGTCTAGGTCTGCTGGTTCAGTGTAACAGGGTCTAGGTCTGCTGGTTCAGTGTAACCGGTCTAGGTCTGCTGGTTCAGTGTAACAGGGTCTAGGTCTGCTGGTTCAGTGTAACAGGGTCTAGGTCTGCTGGTTCAGTACCACTACGTCTTGGCTGGTTCAGTGTAACAGGGTCTAGGTCTGCTGGTTCAGTGTAACAGGGTCTACGTCTGCTGGTTCAGTGTATCCGGGTCTAGGTCTGCTGGTTCAGTGTAACAGGGTCTAGGTCTGCTGGTTCAGTGTAACAGGGTCTAGGTCTGCTGGTTCAGTACCACTACGTCTTGGCTGGTTCAGTGTAACAGGATCGAGGTCTGCTGGTTCAGTGTAACAGGGTCGAGGTCTGCTGGTTCAGTGTAACCGGGTCTAGGTCTGCTGGTTCAGTGTAACAGGGTCTAGGTCTGCTGGTTCAGTGTAACCGGGTCTAGGTCTGCTGGTTCAGTGTAACAGGGTCTAGGTCTGCTGGTTCAGTTTAACAGGGTCTAGGTTTGCTGGTCCAGTACCACTACAGTGTAACAGGGTCTAGGTCTGCTGGTTCAGTGTAACAGGTTCTAGGTCTGCTGGTTCAGTACCACTACGTCTTGGCTGGTTCAGTGTAACAGGGTCTAGGTCTGCTGGTTCAGTGTAATAGGGTCTAGGTCTGCTGGTTCAGTGTAACCGGGTCTAGGTCTGCTGGTTCAGTGTAACAGGGTCTAGGTCTGCTGGTTCAGTGTAACCGGGTCTAGGTCTGCTGGTTCAGTGTAACAGGGTCTAGGTCTGCTGGTTCAGTGTAACCGGGTCTAGGTCCAGTGTAACAGGGTCTAGGTCTGCTGGTTCAGTGTAACGGGTCTAGGTCTGCTGGTTCAGTACCACTACGTCTTGGCTGGTTCAGTGTAACAGGATCGAGGTCTGCTGGTTCAGTGTAACAGGGTCGAGGTCTGCTGGTTCAGTGTAACCGGGTCTAGGTCTGCTGGTTCAGTGTAACAGGGTCTAGGTCTGCTGGTTCAGTGTAACAGGGTCTTGGTCTGCTGGTTCAGTGTAACCGGGTCTAGGTCTGCTGGTTCAGTGTAACAGGGTCTAGGTCTGCTGGTTCAGTGTACAGGGTCTAGGTTCTGCTGGTTCAGTGTTAACCGGGTCTAGGTCTGCTGGTTCAGTGTAACCGGGTCTAGGTCTGCTGTTCAGTGTAACAGGGTCTAGGTCTGCTGGTTCAGTGTATCCGGGTCTAGGTCTGCTGGTTCAGTGTAACAGGGTCTAGGTCTGCTGGTCCAGTACGACTACGTCTTGGCTGGTTCAGTGTAACAGGGTCTAGGTCTGCTGGTTCAGTGTAACAGGGTCTAGGTCTGCTGGTTCAGTACCACTACGTCTTGGCTGGTTCAGTGTAACAGGGTCTAGGTCTGCCGGTTCAGTGTAACAGGGTCTAGGTCTGCTGGGTTCAGTGTAACCGGGTCTAGGTCTGCTGGTTTCAGTGTAACAGGGTCTAGGTCTGCTGGTTCAGTGTAACAGGGTCTAGGTCTGCTGGTTCAGTTGTAACCGGGTCTAGGTCTGCTGGTTCAGTGTAACAGGGTCTAGGTCTGCTGGTTCAGTGTAACAGGGTCTAGGTCTGCTGGTCAGTGTAAAAGGGTCTAGGTCTGCTGGTTCAGTGTAACAGGGTCTAGGTTTGCTGGTCCAGTACCACTACGTCTTGGCTGGTTCAGTTGTAACAGGGTCTAGGTCTGCTGGTTCAGTCTAACAGGGTCTAGTGTCTGCTGGTTCAGTACCACTACGTCTTGGCTGGTTCAGTGTAACAGGGTCTAGGTCTGCTGGTTCAGTGTAACAGGGTCTAGGTCTGCTGGTTCAGTGTACCGGGTCTAGGTCTGCTGGTTCAGTGTAACAGGGTCTAGGTCTGCTGGTTCAGTGTAACCGGGTATAGGTCTGCTGGTTCAGTGTAACAGGGTCGAGGTCAGCTGGTTCAGTGTAAACAGGGTCTAGGTCTGCTGGTTCAGTGTATACCGGGTCTAGGTCTGCTGGTCAGTACCACTACGTCTTGGCTGGTTCAGTGTAACAGGGTCTAGGTCTGCTGGTTCAGTCTAACAGGGTCTAGGTCTGCTGGTTCAGTACACTACGTCTTGGCTGGTTCAGTGTAACAGGGTCTAGGTCTGCTGGTTTCAGTGTAACCAGGGTCTAGGTCTGCTGGTTCAGTGTAACCGGGTCTAGGTCTGCTGGTTCAGTGTAACAGGGTCTAGGTCTGCTGGTTCAGTGTAACCGGGTATAGGTCTGCTGGTTCAGTGTAACAGGGTCGAGGTCAGCTGGTTCAGTGTAACAGGGTCTAGGTCTGCTGGTTCAGTGTAACCGGGTCTAGGTCTGCTGGTCCAGTACCACTACGTCTTGGCTGGTTCAGTGTAACAGGGTCTAGGTCTGCTGGTCCAGTACCACTACGTCTTGGCTGGTTCAGTGTAACCGGGTCTAGGTCTGCTGGTTCAGTGTAACAGGGTCTAGTTCTGCTGGTTCAGTGTAACAGGGTCTAGGTCTGCTGGTCAGTGTAACAGGGTCTAGGTCTGCTGGTTCAGTGTAACAGGGTCTAGGTCTGCTGGTTCAGTGTAACAGGGTCGAGGTCTGCTGGTTCAGTACCACTACGTTTTAGCTGGTTCAGTGTAACAGGGTCTAGGTCTGCTGGTTCAGTACCACTATGTGCAGTTGTAGGCTCCAACAAAGTTGTGTCAGATTTTTTGGGCTTTTATCGTGTAGTGCGGCTTGTGTTACGAGACGGTCCCGGTGATTGACCAATAGCAACACAGGCTGCAATGAGTTTGCACATTATTGTGAATAGCCAGATTAATATAATGGGTTCTATTTAAACGCATACATGCTGTGCAAGAACAATTTCCCTAATAACCTTGTTTAGGCTACATTCATCTGAAATCAGGCTACCTGATGGGATTTTGATAAATGCACAAATCGCCAGTCCAAATAAACGTTCTAATAAACGTTATTTTGGGGAAGCCTATTTGCATATACATATTTGAATATGTATATTTTGGGGCGGCAGGTAGCCTAGTGGTTAGAGCGTTGTGCCATTAACCAAAAGGTTGCTAGATCGAATCCCCGAGCTGACAAGGTAAAAATGAACAGGGCAGATTGGCTTGAGAGGCCCCGGTAGGCCATCATTGTAAATAAGAATGTGTTCTTAACTGACTTGCCTAGTTAAATAAAGGTTAAATAAAATATATATATATATATATGTGACCTATTTTAAGATGCATACTTTCAGTTTTTCCGAACTCACTTTATTTGCTCATAAGCATAGAGAGAGGCTGGCACTGCTGGTGCTGTCACAGGTCAGATTAACCACACCGCTGGTGCTGTCACAGGTCAGATTAACCACCCCGCTGTGGTTAATGGAGCCTAGGTCTGCTGATGTCGCCTCTCAAGCCAATCGCACAATGTGACGACAGGTCAGATTAACCACACCGCTGGTGCTGGCACAGGTCAGATTAACCACACTGCTGGTGCTGTCACAGGTCAGATTAACCACCCCGCTGGTGCTGTCACAGGTCAGATTAACCACCCCGCTGTGGTTAATGGAGCCTAGGTCTGCTGATGTCACCTCTCAAGCCAATCACACAATGTGACGACAGGTCAGATTAACCACACTGCTGGTGCTGGCACAGGTCAGATTAACCACACCGCTGGTGCTGTCACAGGTCAGATTAACCACACCGCTGGTGCTGTCACAGGTCAGATTAACCACACTGCTGGTGCTGTCACAGGTCAGATTAACCACACCGCTGGTGCTGTCACAGATCAGATTAACCACCCCGCTGTGGTTAATGGAGCCTAGGTCTGCTGATGTCGCCTCTCAAGCCAATCGCACAATGTGACGACAGGTCAGATTAACCACCCTGCTGGTGCTGTCACATGTCAGATCAACCACACCGCTGTGGTTAATGGAGCCGAGGTCTGCTGATGTCGCCTCTCAAGCCAATCACACAATGTGACAACAGAAGCAAATCAATCTGGCCAGGTTGACATTAAGATTTGAATTCGGTAACATCGCACGTGATCATTGTAAAAGACTGAATCCAATGTAAAGTCTGCAGAGGCCTTTAGATGTTGTTGAACACTTCTCCATAAAGCCATGTCGGCAGTTTCAAAATCGGCACTGAAACTAATATGGGTCATTTTCAGTTCATGAAATACTTTTCAGACATCTCATATCCTTCCTTTATTGACTGAACATTGTTATAGATGGAATCTCCCCTCAACCCTGAAACAACAATGTCATACTGATCCAGCTGAGGGTCAAGTGTCTCTGGGCAGGACAGTTTCAGCATCCCAACCATCACTGGAATGGAACACTGGAATGGAACACTGGAATGGAACACTGGAATGGAACACTGGAATGGAACACAGGAATGCAGTGGTTTAGAGGACAGGTGTTGGTATCATGTTGTCATCTCAAGGACAGGGTCAGCTGTTCTGGCTACCGCAGTGTCCCGCTGGCTTACAGAGAGCTGGAGAGGAGAGATGGGCCTCCACTACTGCTCTCTGTTCCTATCAGAGGGTGTTGAAGTCATCAAGAGGTGGGCTGAGAGATTAGGGGGGGACGTTCCACCTCAAAAAGCACAAGAGAGAGGATTTCAACCCCCATCATCTCAGATTGTTCTGAAATCTGTTAGAAACAGATAAGACTAGCATTCCAGAAACATTATATTATTGAAATATAATTTGATCTCTGAGAAATTAAGCTAATTGATTGCATCCAAATTGGCCATTTTTTAAATGTAGTACCTAACATCCGATTTGGACCAAACCTTTTTTTCTAACAATAAGTAAGACATGAGGAATCCAAAGAAATGGTCAAAGACACCCCCCCCACACACACACTCACACACACACTCACACACCTCCCATGCCAATCCCAACCCAACAACTAGTATACAATATCAGTACGTTTGATAAGTAGTATGACTGTGGCTCTATTTGTTTATTCATCCTATGTAATGTATTCTCAGGGAATTTGGTGATGTTTTTTCCCCCTGTTCAGAGAGATTAGTAATTGCATTGGTTTCCTTACCCTGTAAGCAGACTATTGACAAGGTATGACAGCATTTTATGCTTTGGTTTTGTTGGCCGCTGTTTGAAATGCTAACTTTGGCCCAAATCCAATGCAAGTCATTGTTACCAATATTAGCATGTTCATGTCATACCATGTACATATAGACCGCTTACAAGGAAACTAATGTCATATTGTAATTTGGGCATATCTCTCTTCTCTCTCCCTCTCCTCCTCTCTCTCATCTCTCTCTCTCTCTCTCCTCTCTCTCTCTCTCTCTCTCTCTTCTCTCTCTTCTCTCTCTTTCTTCTCTCTCTCTCTCTCTCCTTCTCTCTCTCTCTCTCCTCTCTCTCTCTTCTCTCTCTCTCCTTTCCCTCTCCTCTCTCTCTCTCTCTCTCTCTCTCTCTCTCTCCCCTCTCTCTCTCTCCTCTCTCTCTCTCTCTCTCTCTCTCTCTCTCGCTCTCTCTCTCTCTCTCTCTCTCTCTCTCTCTCTCTCTCTCTCTCCATCTCCTCTACTCTCTCTCTCCTCTCTATCTCTCTCCTCTCTCTCTCTATCTCTCTCTCCTCTCCTCTCTCTTCTCCTCTCTCTCTCCTCTCCTCTCTCTCCTTTCTCTCTATCCTCTCTCTCTCTCCTCTCTCTCTCTCTCTCTCTCTCTCTCCTCCTCTCTCTCTCTCTCTCTCTCTCTCTCTCTCTCTCTCTCTCTCTCTCTCTCTCTCTCTCTCCTCTCTCTCTCTCTCTCTCTCTCTCTCTCTCTCTTCTCTCTCTCTCTCTCTCTCTCTCTCTCTAGTTAATTATTCAAACTAGTCCTTCGAAATCAATGTTAAAGTCAAAGCTAATTCTGTTATCGTGGAAGTGCCCTGCTGCCATAGAAAGAGAGCAAGGTGCTGTCTTAGAGAGCGATTGCGAGGTGCTGCCTTAGAAAGAGAGCAATGTACTTTAGTAGAGAGAGGGGATGTAGAGAGATTTTGTGAGACAGAAGGGTGCTGCTTTAGAGAGATGGAGAGAGAGGGGATGTAGAGACAGGGTGGGTTGGGTGTCTTACGTGTCAGGTCTTCCTGTTGACCACATTGACAGGAAGATAGAGGCCTCTGCAGCTGAAACTGTCACCTCTCTCTCGTTGACTGGTAACTAATGCAAATCACATGTATATGGACTGGGCTAGTCTATTACTATTGCCAATCACATGCATACTGGGCTAGTCTATTACTAATGTAAATCACATGCATACTGGGCTAGTCTATAACTAATGTAAATCACATGTATATGGACTGGGCTAGTCTTTAACTAATGTAAATCACATGCATACTGGGCTAGTCTATAACTAATGTAAATCACATATGGACTGGGCTAATCTATAACAGGGATGGGGAACTGGCGGGGCCCCCCTTTTGAAGGCCCTCGGACACAGTCAATTGAAGTTAATTCATTAGGCCCTCATCTATGGATTTCACATGACTGGGCAGGGGTGCAGCCATGGGTGGGCCTTGGAGGGCATAGGCCCCTCCACTGGGGAGCCAGGCCCAGCCAATCAGAATGAGTTTTCCCCAAAAATGTAGCTTTATTACAGACAGCAATATTCCTCAGACCCGAAAACTGCACAATTTAAAGTTACTTTCTATTGTCCCCAGCACAAGGTGCACCTGTGTAATCATCATGCTGTTTAATCAGCTTCTTGATATGCCACACCTTTCAGGTGGATGGATTATCTTCGTAAAGGATAAATGCTCACTAACAGGGATGTAAACAAATTTGCACACAAAGTTTGAGAGAAATAAGCTTTTTGTGCATAAAGAACATTTCTGGGATTTTATTATTTCACCTCATGAAACATGGGACCAACACATTACATGCTGCGTTTTATATTTTAGTTCAGTATATATACTGAACTAAAATATAAACGCCTGAGTGGACTAGTCTGTCTGAGTGGACTAGTCTGTCGCCTGTCTGAGTGGACTAGTCTGTCGCCTGTCTGAGTGGACTAGTCTCTCTGAGTGGACTAGTCTGTCGCCTGTCTGAGTGGACTAGTGCGTCGCCTGTCTGAGTGGACTAGTCCGTCGCCTGTCTGAGTGGACTAGTCCGTTGCCTGTCTGAGTGGACTAGTCTGTCTGAGTGGACTAGTCCATTGCGGATGGGATGGCACACCACTATCACCAGTAGTACATTTAGCCTACCGTTAATTCCCATCATTTCTAATCTACAATGTTTGTTTGGTTACGGTAATGCATTCATTATACTATTATTACAGTCTTACCATTGTCATTGTAAGAGTGGACACGTTGTTTGCAGAGCAACAACCTAGGCTACACTTTTGATAAAAAACGTTTTGGTTTATTTCATTCCATTTATGAGTTGTCAATTTATTAATTGTCTTTTGTTTGGAGTGCTCCTGTCAATGTTGAGTAAGGACATGCACCTAGCCTGTTTGAAAAATATTCCCAGCTCTCTTTCGATAACCACTCAGCATAAAAGGGGAAAAACTGTAATGCTCTGATCCAGTGGAAACGTCATAAAATAGGCCTAACTGATTACTGCTTATCCCTTGCACAAATAGCCTACAGCTGTGTTTGTCTGGAGCTCACTGGTGCGGAAACTCTGACAGCCCAGAATATTTTATACAATGTTGCAAGTTTGCTAGCACAAGCTTTGGGCTGGACCCAGTTGATAGTTATACAATGTTTGTTACAGACAGTCCATGCAGAGCCAATGTGATTGATAGGATATCTGTTTTCATCAGGATATGTTCTACCTGCAGGCTGTAGTGTGGTTGTTGGCTTTATGTAGCCTGTTTTTACATATTACCAATGGCAATAGAAGTTACATTTAAAATGGTATCATTTTCATTTAGATATCATTTTGATTAACCACTGCATTTATTTTGAGATATGAAGACTTTATTATAATTTAAATGAAACTGTTCCACGAAAAATGTGCATATGAAAATCAGAACGGATCAGTAGAAATGGTACGATAACTTGGCACTCCAAATGGAAAAGGTTACCGGCCGCTGGTGTAGCCTCTAACCAGTAACTACAGGAGATTAACGGCAGAATCTGAGAAGGCCAGCAGCAGCAGCAGCAGGAAGAGGAGGATCAGGAACAGTTTTGTTTCTTCTTCTGGTTAGGCTATATTGATCTCTAACTCCCTCTTGAGTAATTTGTGTGACTTCATTTTTAATCACAGTGCTTAAAGCATCAGACAAGCTCTGTGGCCTACATATAGTTGATTTTATTCAAACATAGGGTGTATCTACAGTTGAAGTCAGAAGTTTACATACACCTTAGCCAAATACACTTAAACTCAGTTTTTCACAATTCCTTACATTTAATACTAGTAACAATTCCCTGTCTTAGGTCAGTTAGGATCATCACTTTATTTTAAGAATGTGAAATGTCAGAATAATAGTAGAGTGATTTATTTCAGCTTTCATTTCTTTCATCACATTCCCAGGGGGTCGGAAGTGTACATACACTCAATTAGTATTTGGTAGCATTGCCTTGAAATTGTTTAACTTGGGTCAAACGTTTCGGGTAGCCTTCCACAAGCTTCTCACAATAAGTTGGGTGAATTTTGGCCCATTCCTCCTGACAGAACTGGTGTAACTGAGTCAGGTTTGTAGGCCTCCTTGCTCGCACACGCTTTTTCAGTTCTGCCTACACATTTTCTATGGGATTGAGGTCAGGGCTTTGTGATGGCCACTCCAATACCTTGACTTTGTTGTCCTTAAGCCATTTTTCCACAACTTTGGAAGTATGCTTTGTGTCATTGTCCATTTGGAAGACCCATTTGCGACCAAGCTTTAACTTCCTGACTGATGTCTTGATGTTGCTTCAATATATTCACATAATTTTCTTTCCTCATGATGCCATCTATTTTGTGAAGTGCACCAGTCCCACCTGCAGCAAAGCACCCCCACAACATGATGCTGCCACCCCCGTGCTTCACATTTGGGATGGTGTTCTTCGGCTTGCAAGCTTCCCCCTTTTTCCTCCAAACATAACGATGATCATTATGGCCAAACAGTTCTATTGTTGTTTCATCAGACCAGAGGACATTTCTCCAAAAAGTACGATCTCTGTCCCCATGTGCAGTTTCAAACTGTAGTCTGGCTTTTTTATGGTGGTTTTGGAGCAGTGGCTTCTTCCTTGCTGAGCGGCCTTTCAGGTTATGACAATATGGGACTCGTTTTACTGTGGAACTAGATACTTTTTGTACCTGTTTCCTCCAGCATCTTCACAATGTCCTTTGCTGTTGTTCTGGGATTGATTTGCACTTTTCGCACCAAAGTACGTTCGTCTCAGGAGACAGAACGCGTCTCCTTCCTAGAGCGGTATGATGGCTGCGTGGTCCTATGGTGTTTATACTTGCGTACTATTGTTTGTACAGATGAACGTGGTACCTTCAGGCGTTTGGAAATTGCTCCCAAGGATGAACCAGAGGTCTACAATTTTTTTCTGAGGTCTTGGCTGATTTCTTTAGATTTTCCCATGATGTCAAGCAAAGAGGCACTGAGTTTGAAGGTAGGCCTTGACATACATCCACAGGTACACCTCCAATTGACTCAAATAATGTCAATTAGCCAATCAGAAGCTTCTAAAGCCATGACATCATTTTCTGGAATTTTCCTAGCTGTTTAAAGGCACAGTCAACTTAGTGTATGTAAAATTGTGACCCACTGGAATTGTGATACAGTGAATTATAAGTGAAATAATCTGTCTGTAAACAATTGTTGAAAAAATTACTTGTGCCATGCACAAAGTAGATGTCCTAACCGACTTGCCAAAACTATAGTTTGTTAACAAGAAATTTGTGGAGTGGTTGAAGAACAAGTTTTAATGACTCCAACCTAAGTGTATGTAAACTTCAGACTTCAACTGTATATATGGGAAAATAGACGTTTTAAAATTTTTGACCAATCAAAAGTACAGACGACTCTCAGTCGACCAAGATTTTGTTTAGTCGGGGACATCCCTAGATTGGATGATGGTTGTCATCTGTCTGCTGTACCAGGAAGTGTTTCTTGATCAATGTGATTGTTTCCCTTGTGGTTTTATAGCTCATGTACTTTGCAAGTTATTTCAATACATCCTGTTATTTCTGTGCAAGGACAATATTATGTGTCTGCAGTCACACGGCTTGCTCTAAGGACTGTGGTGAAAGCCCGCTGGGTAAAAACTGGTTGAATCAACATGGTTTCCACGTCATTTAAAAAAAAAGAAAAAAGTATTGTGATGACATTGAATCAAAGTGGAAAACTGTTTGGATTTGAAAAAAGACGTCTGTGCCCAGTTGGAGAGATGTGTGTGTGTGTGTGTGTGTGTGTGTGTTTTTTCCCATGTCTCTGAAGGTTTGTTGCGGTCCAGCCTGGTTATGTGTATAGCATCTGTAAGCCTACTGTTTGTGTGGATATTTAGGAAGTATTTAATTTAATGGATTTTGTGTATTCTCTCCATCAGGGGTGAAGCTGTAGAAGAATAGCTGAAGAGAGAGAGAGAGAAGATGCCTCCTCCCCCACCACCCCCTGCCCCTCCCCCACCCCCAACCTTCGCTGTGGTAAGCACGCCAAAGACGTCCTAGTTATATTGAAACTACTAATATGAGTTAACATGACAATGGAACATTCTGACTAAATAATAACATTCAATTTAGATGTAATCTTAGCTGAAGACAGCATCACCTTCTGTCATAACTTCTCATCACCTTCTGTCATGAGTGATTGAACCTTCTGTCATGAGTGATTGAACCTTCTGTCATGAGTGATTGAACCTTCTGTCATGAGTAATTGAAGGGAAATTTCTTAGGTCAGTACAGTTTTGACCTTGTTCAATAGGGACACCTTGTGGTAGTGGAAGGAAGCGTTTCCAGCATGGCAATGTGATTGTGCATGTTGTAGTCCTAGGTAATACTATATAATTTCCTATATTACTTAACTAACTTCTTTGTTTGTGTTTATGTTGTCAACATTCGCAGGCAAATACACAGAAGCCATCACTCAGCAAGAATGAAGCGCAAGGAAGAAACGCCTTACTGTCTGATATCGGCAAAGGTGCTCGTCTGAAGAAGGCTGTCACCAATGACAGGAGTCAACCCATCATTGACAGTGAGTAAACATTTCTCTGATGGTGTGTATTCTAAAGGCTTTACTCAGAATGTACTCATCCTCAGTTTAACAATTAGGAAATATGGAAGCTACTTGAAACCTACAAAGGCCTTCTGCAGATAATGATTTCAAAGGTTATGGTCTTGTGCCGGTGGAAAAGAGATTGAATACCTTTCTTCACAGAACCCAAAGGTGGCGGAGGAGGTGGTGGAGGAGGAGGTGGTGGTGGAGGAGGAGGAGGAGGTGGAGGTGGAGGAGGAGGAGGAGGAGGAGGAGGTCCAGTACTAGGAGGTCTCTTTGCAGGAGGCATGCCCAAGCTTCGGTCCTCAGGAGGGAACAGCAACGGTAATAATTCATCATGTGTATAATAAGAAACTATAATGTACTGCAGCAGCCTCTTGAGGTTGTATTAATATGGTTTGTAGCCGTGTTTGAGATAAGCCATGATAACTATCTTGAACAAGTGTAATGTGTTGCTATATGTAAACTGTACTGCGCCACCTTTTTATACACGAGGGGAGGTCCTCGGGACAAGTCAATTACAGGTCTGTCAGAGTTGACCAAAGTGCCAAGGTTTATTACATAACAAAACAATAATAAAATTCATGACCCCAGAGACACACTGGCTCGGAGGGGGTCGGCAGGGGTCCTCCCCCCCAATAAAAGTAACTCAGTCCAACTTTAAACGTACTCTTGAAAGTTGTAATCGTGGAATGCGCAAGGCACAATTTCAAAATTGGGTAGTGCATCATCAGTTGCCCTCATCATCTTAGTATTGCAGACCTTAGGGAGTGAAGTTCCCCAGTGCTGGAAGGGCCCCGAGTGAAAGAGTTTGGGACCCCCTGGTATAGAAGACATACATTATGGAGAGCAGCAGGGCAATAAATAATGCCAAGACTTGCATGTAAAACACTTTACATAAAGTATATTCACACTCTTTGTAAGATAACACTGGTGACTAAACACTCTTTGTAAGATGATAACACACTGGTGACTAAACACTCTTTGTAAGATGATAACACACTGGTGACTAAACACTCTTTGTAAGATGATAACACACTGGTGACTAAACACTCTTTGTAAGATAACACTGGTGACTAAACACTCTTTGTAAGATGATAACACACTGGTGACTAAACACTCTTTGTAAGATGATAACACACTGGTGACTAAACACTCTTTGTAAGATGATAGCACACTGGTGACTAAACACTCTTTGTAAGATGATAACACACTGGTGACTAAACACTCTTTGTAAGATGATAACACACTGGTGACTAAACACTCTTTGTAAGATGATAACACACTGGTGACTAAACACTCTTTGTAAGATGATAACACACTGGTAACTAAACACTCTTTGTAAGATGATAACACACTGATGACTAAACACTCTTTGTAAGATGATAACACACTGGTGACTAAACACTCTTTGTAAGATGATAACACACTGATGACTAAACACTCTTTGTAAGATGATAACACACTGGTGACTAAACACTCTTTGTAAGATGATAACACACTGGTGACTAAACACTCTTTGTAAGATGATAACACACTGATGACTAAACACTCTTTGTAAGATGATAACACACTGGTGACTAAACACTCTTTGTAAGATGATAACACACTGATGACTAAACACTCTTTGTAAGATGATAACACACTGGTGATTAAACCGGCTGTGCGCGTGCGCTATCGTGCGCTATCGCGCATACATTTATTTTGTCCCTCTACACCAAACGCGATCACGACACGCAGGTTAAAATATCAAAACAAACTCTGAGCCAATGACATTAATTTGGGGACAGGTCGAAAAGCATTAAACATGTATGGCAATTTAGCTAGTTAGCTTGCACTTGCTAGCTAATTTGTCCTGGGATATAAACATTGAGTTGTTATTTTACCTGAAATGCACAAGCTCCTCTACTCCGCCAATTAATCCAAACATAAAACGGTCAACCGAATCGTTTCTAGTCATCTCTCCTCCTTCCAGGCTTTTTCATCTTTGAACTTATATGGTGATTGGCATCTAAACTTTCATAGTATTACCACGACTACCGGCAAAACAGTTCGTCTTTCAATCCCCCACGTGGGTATAACCAATGAGGAGACGGCACGTGGGTACCTGCTTCTATAAACCAATGAGGAGATGGGAGAGGCAGTACTTTCAGCGCGATCTGCATCAGAAATAGAAAGGAGTTCAATTTTAGCCCTTGGCATCGCAGACGCTCGTTGGCGCGCACGAGCAGCGTGGGTGCAATAATTGAATAACATGGATTTCAAAATTTATTTTGCGGCGCACGCGACGTGTCCAGTCTGGTCAGCATGTAACACTGGTGATTAAGCACTCTTTGTAAGATAACACTGGTGATTAAACACTCTTTGTAAGATAACACTGGTGACTAAACACTCTTTGTAAGATGATAACACACTGGTGATTAAACACTCTTTGTAAGATAACACTGGTGACTAAACACTCTTTGTAAGATGATAACACACTGGTGATTAAACACTCTTTGAAAGATTAGACACTCTTTGAAGAAACCCCCACCGCCACCATCACACACTGGTGATATTAGCATGCGAAAGCACGCATGTAAATTCATACGACTTGCCTCTGCTCTCTAACCAAATAGTTCCCTTCTAAAACCAGCCAGCCCTGGAGGACTCTGCAGAAAGGGTGACAAAACATATAAACAAACATATAACAAAGAATATTAAACTAGTCCGCTTGCTAGGGCAATACCAGCTCATTTTCCCGGGCGGACTAGACAAACCAAAAAACTACATAATAAGGGACACACAATTCTTTGAAAAATATAAACAATAATTATAACCCTTGCTCCTTTATAAAATAGCAATATTAAAACTACAATACTTTATTAAATACACAACATTATTAAAAAGACACAATTCATATTACATTGTTAAAAGCGAATATGTTTCATAGTTCCTGTGCTGACAACCGGCTTCCCAGCCGCTTTTCCCCCAACAGCATTGAAGACCTTACTGCAATACGAATCATTGTTTTACATAGCTGTCGTTTAGTTGAGTAAGCGGTAAAACATTTACAGAAAAAGAAACAAAAGTTGCTGACCAAACGTTTGACAACTTGTCGCAAGCATAGCCCATGGGTGTCGTCCATGGCAGGAACACTGGCTTGCTAACCGAGAGTTCCGGCTCGCTAACTTATACCCCAATTCTCACCTGGTCTCACATTCACACCAGCCACTATGTGACACGGGCTACGTGTATTTCTGTAATGCATAGAGGACACTAGTTATTTGGTTGTTTTTAACCATAGCTCCATGTAGGACAAAATGATGATAGACAAAGTGTGTGATGTTTGAAACCCTTATGCTTCCACAGGAGGCCCTAGGCCCCCCATGGTACCTCCAGGAGGCCGTTCCTCAGGACCCAGACCGTTTGGTGGTGGGGGCCCCTCCTCTGGCCCTCCACGGTTCTCAGGGGCCCCAGCCTTTCCCCGGAGCAGCGCCCCCGACCTCCCCAGGGGACGGGCAGGCCCCCCGCGACCAGAGACCCCTGGCGGACCCCCTCCCCCCATCCCCAACACCCCACGGCCAAACCAGAGCATCCAGAACCGAGGGACCCCGCCTGTTCCAGGAGGAGCCCGGATCCCCAGCTCAGCGCCGGCCCCTCCACCACCCAACATTGCAGGCAGACACCAAGGCCTGCCCCCTCCCCCTGGCCCTATAGGGGCCTCGTCTGGGCCAAAACCCTCCTTTGGGGCCCCTCCGGTTCCCAGTAGTGGACGTCCCCCTCTACCCCCAGCCCCCCACCCTGGCAGACCCTCGGAGGACCCCTGGCCCCCACCCCCACCCCTGGGGGGCCACCGGTCCTCCATATCCAGAGATGGACCCCCACCGCCACCATCTTTCAACTCCAAGCCCCCCAGCGCGTCTTCCTCTCGGCCCTCCATCGGCGGTGGTGGAGCTCCCCCTCTCCCTCCTGGCAGACCGGGCCCTCCACTGCTGCCCCCAACGCCTGCGGGAGGAGACGAACACACCCCCAGACTACCACAGAGGAACCTTTCACTCAACTCGCCGGCGCCCCCACCTGGCCGTTCAGGGCCACTGCCACCCCCTCCCAGTGAGAGGCCGCCCCCTCTGGGTAAAAACCCCTCAGGACGGACGGGTAAGGATGCTGCTTCCTTCAGTCTCCCCTCAGGTCATATAATGATGACCACTGTCTCTTTTTGGGTTAGCTTAGCAACTACAAACATAGCTAACCTTTCTGTGGTCAGTTTGGTCAGACATCAGTACACCGTGTAGGTGTTTTGAGACTGGATGGAATGTAGTTTGTAGCTATGATGTGACCTATAGCAATGATATACATGATGCTATTATATAGAACTAGTGTTGTATTGAACTCTGTGGTGTAACCTCTTCTCCCCCAGGCCCGCTCCCTCCCCCTCCCTCCTCAGGTCCACGTGGAGGCAGTATAAGGTCATCTCCAGTCCCCTCACCTCCTAACCGCCCGGGAGCAGAGCCCTCCCGTGGGGGACACCGGCCCCCGCTCCCCCCAGACCGACCGGGAATAGGAGGCCCTCCTCCCCCACCTCCCCCCATGGGCAACGGCTTCCAGAACTCCCATCACCAACCCGTTGGTGAGTGTAACGGAAGGAATTCATAAGATGAGTAAACCTGCTTGAGACCTTACTCCCTAATGTGCCCTTAGCTCCCATTGCTAATGACTTGGCTTCAGCTCAGTGGGCTAACAGATTTGTGGTGCAGAGAAGACCCGTGTTTGAACCCATATAGGTCTTTAACTGACCCAGCTGAGAGTTGTGTTTCTCTCTGTGTCAGATGAGTGGGAGGCCCGGTTCCAGTTCCACCCTGTCTCAGACCTCCCTGTCCCAGAGCCTTACGTGTCCTGTCAGAAGACATACCCCAGCAAGTTGTCCAAGACTGACGGCAGAGGTAGGAACCAAGGGCTTTCCTCCCAGACCTGGGTCAAATGCACCTCAAATACTTCGGAATTCTTGCGCTGTGCTTCAAAAATAGCAAACTCCCAGCTAAATCAAGTGTTTTATATATGTATTGATTTGTCCCAAATCTGTTTCCTCCTGAAAGTTTCCAGCCTGCCTTCAGAGTATCTTCCTGTCCTTAACAGCCTGCTTGACATGTCCAACTTATTTTCCTCTTCTTTCCTGTCCAGGTTCGGATAAAAAGTCCAGGGGTGCACCCCCACTACCCCCTATCCCCAGGTGAAGGGGTCGTTTTTGGGATGTCTCCCTCCCTCCCTCTCTCCCTCCCTCAGAGTACATGGATGTAAGTATGTCACTCCCACTGCCTCTGTCTACGAGGCTTATAGCACCTCATGGATGGACCATATTTGCAGTGGGACTCACACAACCATGTGTTTCTGCCTGGAGTTGACAAAATATTCTCATTTAACGAACAGCACCCCAAACCAACCAAAGTCTCAACAGAGGCTTGTTTTATAGGCTATGCATTTGGTATTACTCCACTATGTAGTGTTGAAACTGTATACTTTTGTTATCATTTTTCACTGTCTTTTTTTTCAATTCCGGATTGTTATGAAGGATCTTTCTGAGATTTAAGGGAAACCGTCGTGTCAGATGCTGTGCCTGTCTTCGCCAAAGGGCAACCCAACTATAGCATATCAGTTACATTATTCTAACCATCAAAGGGTACTTTTACATACAATTCGTGTGCAGTTCATAGCATGTCGTGAACTTTTTTACACGGTAGAGACAAAATGGACGCTTGTGTGTTACAGTATGCGTTGATTGAACTTTAGGTGAAAATTGAATGTTTTCTTTTTGCCTTGAAAGAAAGAAAAACGTCACTCATGACAGTTTAATTTTGTATGATTTGAGTTGTTGGGAAGTACTAATTTTTTTTTTTTTTTCTAAGTTATGTCTTTGACAATTTTTTATTATACAGTTACAGTATTATCTTCTGCTTCTGTACTACTGCTCTGGGATGTCTCCGCTACTTGATATTAACATCAAGCTTGTCTCAGAACCACTTGCAGAGTGACAATCCAATATTTGACCTATGAAAGAAAACCATTAAAATGTATTAAAATGTTATACATGATCCTGAAGTTATGATATGAATGAGCTTTTCTCATAGAATTTGCAAGTGTTTAATGTATGCAAGGAGGATATGAATATGGATCAAAATATGCTGTATGCTGATGTGTGAGAGAAAGTGCTATGTTTGGCCTCAGTGTTTTCTCTGTTCTGTAAAGACGATAATATGCATAATATGCAATAGAGAATGGGGGGAATGGCATGAGCATGTGTGTTTGACCAAAGACAATGGGCTGCACTAGGACGTAGTCTCATCCCACAGAGGCAGTGTCTCAGATACAACTTGCATTCGAGACTACCTAGGACCAAACAGCCAGAAACATCCAGCAGAAATGGAACGTTTCAAAAAGAGGACCATTAAAGTTGTGTTAGTTCCTCCTCAGGTGACAGACATAATGAATGACGTTCCTCATGGGGACATTTTTCTGTCAGTCTTCTTTCAGAATTTATTCTGTCTCTTGTTCCCTAGTTATCTCTGTTAACCCAAAAGTAAAATATAGCGTAGTTTGGTCAGCTACATGCAGAAACTGCCCACGGGAGATTAGTTCCCTATGACATTTACAATGGTACTGCAGAGTGCTTTATGTACTTTGGCTTCAAGGGAACTTATATATATTTTTTAGAAGCATTCAACTGCTTTTGTTTCTGCCTTTTTGAGTGTATTTTCTTCCTGATGCTTTTCAATGTAAAACAAAAACTATTTCCAAATGGATTTTCTAAATAAAGCAAATAAAGTTGGAATTGAGACTTCTTGTCTTCTCGTACAATATAAAAGGAAGTGAGTTGCTTCACCAACACTCTCAAGCTACACTATTTAGAATCTAATCAAATTTTTAGGGGGATATGCAGCTAGTGGAGTATTCTAGGTTTGTATCTATTTTAAAGATGTCTAGTCTTAGCTAATTCATTGATTTATTGACCGGTCTTAACTCGCATTATACAGACCTCTTATGAGACCCTTACCAACTTGCGGTCGCTTTCCCACCCAATCAAAGCCGAGTATAGCTCCTCACAACAACACACTTTGGCGACAATTGGATGCCTGGCTTGTCACTCATAATTTAGGGCGTTGTTGAACAATTGCACCAAAGGACACAAATGAGAATTGTTATTGCTATGTGGGATCCTTGGGACATAACCTTTACTCTAACCTTAACCCTTACCATTTTACATTTCAACTTCAACAGGGCAAATTCCCAAGGATTCCGAACAGCATGCATTTGTACTACGGTTAGCTAGCTGTCAACAGCAATAGATAGGACGAATTAGACTAACGTCTAACGACACGCGCGTGTTAAATATGCAATATCTCGTCACCAGATGTGCAAGGTATGACGCTTTTATCTTGTTGTATTTTCGCAATATGTTTTTAGCACGCGAGTTAGCTAACGTTAGATGTAAACGTTACTAGCACCGAATAGCATGCTAACTTTAGCTAGCTACAGTACCTAGCTCCAAATCCAATAATTGGCATCGTTCAAGACATCACGAGTTACACGTATAAAAGGTTACTCTGTCAATCCTCACATGCTGAAATCCCCCATGACTATTTTTGAAAGCAGTTTCAATGCACAGTTGGGAGTAGGCTAAAATGCAATATTATCTGTGGTGTGCATGTCGTCAGCACTGCACTCCTCGTAAATAGCTTTGTATTGGTTATTTTTGACAACAGATTCACCGCATTCTCCCTCTCCTGTATAGGGTATTGGTAGGGCCAGGAGTTTTTCCTGTCATTTGGTCAGGAAACGCTATTGGTCCTTGGTATTACATGTGTTTTGTGACAACCATAAAAGTGTATGGCCTACCCTACTACTCACTGATTATTATTGTTTCAACAAGGGTATTGCGGATGTATCACCCTGAACTGGTGCCCAGCGTCACTGTTCTGTACTCCGATATCGAAAGATATTCCCATCCGTAAAGTAATTTAGTCCTCATACAACTATGGATACCTACGTAGCCATCAATGGCAAGAACATATCCCACAACCCCCTCTCCTCCAGCCAAGCCATGTCTATCGACAAGCTCTTCCCGGCTCTCCTGGAGTGTTTTGGGATCATCCTGTGTGGATACATCGCCGGTAGGACAGACGTCATCACCTCCTGTCAAGCTAAAGGATTAGGGAACTTTGTGTCTAAGTTCGCCCTCCCGGCGCTGCTCTTCAAGAACATGGTTGTGTTGGACTTTAAAAATGTGATCTGGTCGTTCCTGTGGAGTATCCTGATAGCCAAGGTGTCGGTGTTCGTCCTGGTGTGTGTTCTGACGCTGGCCGTGGCCAGTCCGGAGAGCAGGTACAGCAAGGCAGGACTCTACTCCATCTTCGCTACGCAGAGCAACGACTTCGCCCTGGGGTATCCCATTGGTGAGGATGGTTGTGTTTTGGAATGTGATCGTAGTACAATAGGGCTAGTTTATTTTCCTTTGGAAAGTTCAACCTCTTTCTCAAAACAGTCGCAGCCGTTCCACACACAGTGCATTCTGAAAGTATTCAGACCCCTTCCCACATTGTTACTTTACAGCCTTATTCTAAAATGGATTACATAGTTTTTTCCGTCATCAATCTACACACAATACCCCAAAATGACAAAGCAAAAACGGGTTGAGACATTTTTGCAAATGTATATAAAAAAATATATCACATTTCCATAAGTATTCAGACTCTTTACTCAGTTCTTTATTGAAGCACCTTTGGCAGTGATTACAGTCTTCTTGGGTATGACACTACAACATTAGGGACATTCAGAGACTTGTCCCTAAGCCACACCTGTGTTGTCTTGGCTGTGTGGTTAGGGTTGTTATCCTGTTGGAAAGGGAACCTTCGCCCCAGTCTGAGGTCATGAGTGCTCTGGAGCAGGTTTTCATCAAGGATCTCTCAGTGCTTTGTTCCGTTCATCTTTCCCTCAATCCTGACTAATCTCCCAGTCCCTGCTGCTGAAAACATCCCCACAGCATGATGCTGCCACCACCATGCTTCACCGTAGGGATGGTACCAGGTTTCCTCCAGACGTGACGCTTGGTTTTTGCTCTGACATGCACTGTCAACTGGGACCTTTATATAGACAGGTGTGTGCCTTTCCAAGTTGTAGAAACAGCTCAAAGATGATCAATGGAAACAGGATGTACCTGAGCTCAATTTACAGTCTCATAGCAAAGGGTCTGAATACTTATGTAAATAAGTTATTTCTGTTTTTTCTGTTTTATAAATTTGCAAACATTTCTCAACCTTTTTTCGCTTTGTCATTATGGGCTATTGTGTGTAGATTGATGAGGAAAATATTTAATGTTAATCTATTGTAGAATATAACAAAGTGGAAAAAGTGAAGGGGTCTGAATACTTTCCGAATACACTGTATTTGTTGGAACATCTGGGGGTCCCTGAGGAATGGTTTGGAAACCATACAATAACATCTGCCTTTTCCCCGTCCCCCACCCCCCGTCCCTGCTCCCTGCAGTGGACGCCCTGTACAGGAACACACATCCAGAGTACCTGCAGTACATCTACCTGGTGGCTCCTGTCTCCCTGATGCTCCTCAATCCCATAGGATTTGCCTTCTGTGAGGTCCAGAAGTGGAAGGACCACCCAGAGAGACAGCAGGGCAAGTTGCAGATCATCAGAGTGGTGCTGCTGCAGGTCATTTCATCTTGCTTTCTTCTGTGATCAATAGTTTTTTTGTTTTGCAAATTACATGAAATGGTACTTTATTCTTTATTGGACAAGGAACATATTTTACATTCAATAAAAGTTGTAAATACGTAGGATTTTGTAACAAATAAATTAGAGTGAAAGGATCTGTGTATCTGTTAGCTAGCTGTGATAAGAATGGAAAAACATCTTAATATCACAGTGAATAATAAAGGCTAGAAAACATGGAGTCAGGGTGGGTCTTAGGGGGTTGGGTTAACATGGAGTCAGGGTGGGTCTTAGGGGGTTGGGTTAAAACATGGTGTCAGGGTGTGTCTTAGGGGGTTGGGTTAAAACATGGAGTCAGGGTGTGTCTTAGGGGGTTGGGTTAAAACATGGAGTCAGGGTGTGTCTTAGGGGGTTGGGTTAAAACATGGAGTCAGGGTGTGTCTTAGGGGGTTGGGTTAAAACATGGAGTCAGGGGGTGTCTTAGGGGGTTGGGTTAAAACATGGAGTCAGGGTGTGTCTTAGGGGGTTGGGTTAAAACATGGAGTCAGGGTGTGTCTTAGGGGGTTGGGTTAAAACATGGAGTCAGGGTGTGTCTTAGGGGGTTGGGTTAAAACATGGAGTCAGGGGGTGTCTTAGGGGGTTGGGTTAAAACATGGAGTCAGGGGGTGTCTTAGGGGGTTGGGTTAAAACATGGAGTCAGGGGGTGTCTTAGGGGGTTGGGTTAAAACATGGCTTCAGGGGGTGTCTTAGGGGGTTGGGTTAAAACATGGAGTCAGGGTGTGTCTTAGGGGGTTGGGTTAAAACATGGAGTCAGGGGGTGTCTTAGGGGGTTGGGTTAACAGCAATAAGACCCATTTTTGTGGACTGTAAGGAAAGTGGACAGTAAAGTATTGTTCTATACGGTGGTGGTCATCGTGTCCCACTTTTATTCAAATCTATTTTCTAGGTACTGAAGAACCCGATCGTGTTCATGGTGGTGGTCGGGATCGTGTCCCACTTTGTCCTGGGCCAGAGGATCCCTGCTGTGATGGAGGAGTTTGTGGACGGCCTGGCCAACTCCTTCGGAGGAGCAGCTCTCTTCTACCTGGGACTCTCTATGGTGGGACAGGTGGACAAACTCACCAGGTCTACTGGAGTAGCCCTTATCCTGCTCATCACTGCCAAACTGTGAGTTACAGAAATGTCAAGAACTGCAGTTGTAAATAGGGTACTGTACTGTCCTAGTGGTACTGTTCTAGTGGTACTGTACTGTCCTAGTGGTACTGTACTGTCCTTCATAGGTATTGTCCTAGTGGTATTGTCCTAGTGGTACTGTACTGTCCTAGTGGTACTGTCCTAGTGGTACTGTACTGTCCTAGTGGTACTGTCCTAGTGGTACTATCCTGTCCTAGTGGTACTGTACTGTCCTAGTGGTACTGTCCTAGTGGTGTGGTATTGCCCTAGTGGTACTGTACTGTCCTAGTGGTACTGTCCTAGTGGTACTGTCCTAGTGGTGTGGTATTGTCCTAGTGGTACTGTCCTAGTGGTACTATCCTGTCCTAGTGGTACTGTACTGTCCTAGTGGTACTGTCCTAGTGGTACTGTCCTAGTGGTGTGGTATTGTCCTAGTGGTACTGTACTGTCCTAGTGGTACTGTCCTAGTGGTCCTGTACTGTCCTAGTGGTCCTGTCCTGTCCTAGTGGTACTGTACTGTCCTAGTGGTACTGTCCTGTCCTAGTGGTACTGTCCTGTCCTAGTGGTGTGGTCCTGTCCTAGTGGTCCTGTCCTAGTGGTCCTGTCCTAGTGGTACTGTCCTAGTGGTACTGTCCTAGTGGTACTGTCCTGTCCTTGTGGTACTGTCCTGTCCTAGTGGTACTGTCCTAGTGGTACTGTCCTAGTGGTACTGTCCTAGTGGTACTGTCCTAGTGTCCTAACACAGTGTTATGTTTGTCTCTCGTATGTAGGCTGGTGATGCCTCTTATCTGTAAGGACATGGTAGACCTGCTGGACTCTACAGGTTACAACAGCAGCAGTCTGAACCACTCCAGCCTGTCTAACTATGCCTTTCTCTACGGGGTGTTCCCCACCGCTCCCAGTGTAGCCATCTACGCATCACAGTACAACATGGAGCTGGACGTGGTGAGTTGGTAACACACACACACACACACACACACACACACACACACACACACACACACACACACACACACACACACACACACACACACACAGTACAACATGGAGCTGGAAGTGGTGAGTTGGTAACACACACACACACACCACAGTACAACATGGAGCTGGAAGTGGTGAGTTGGTAACACACACACACACCACAGTACAACATGGAGCTGGAAGTGGTGAGTTGGTAACACACACACACACCACAGTACAACATGGAGCTGGAAGTGGTGAGTTGGTCACACACACACACACACACACACACACACACACACACACACACACACACACACACACACACACACAGTACAACATGGAGCTGGAAGTGGTGAGTTGGTAACATACACACACACACACCACAGTACAACATGGAGCTGGAAGTGGTGAGTTGGTAACACACACACACACACATACACACACACACAGTACAACATGGAGCTGGAAGTGGTGAGTTGGTAACACACACACACACCACAGTACAACATGGAGCTGGAAGTGGTGAGTTGGTAACACACACACACACACCACAGTACAACATGGAGCTGGAAGTGGTGAGTTGGTAACACACACACACACCACAGTACAACATGGAGCTGGAAGTGGTGAGTTGGTCACACACACACACACACACACACACACACATCACAGTACAACATGGAGCTGGAAGTGGTGAGTTGGTAACACACACACACACACACACACACACACACACACACACACACACACACACACACACACACACATCACAGTACAACATGGAGCTGGAAGTGGTGAGTATTACATTATCAATTCATATTTAATTTCTTAGCTAATAACCACCTTTCTAGACAGCCAAGGTTTATATTTCCACATCCACATCCCTCTCTCTACCTCTCTGTCTGTCCTCCTGTAGGTGACGTCAGGGATGGTGATCAGCACGTTCCTGTCTGCCCCCATCATGTACGTGTCAGCCTGGCTCCTGACCATCCCCCTGATGGACCCCAAGCCACTGGTCACTGAGCTGCAGAATGTTAGCTTCAACATCAGCATCGTCAGCCTGGTCGCACTGGTGAGTTCTTCCTATTTATGTTCTTATCTGTCTCTCTCTCTCTCTCTCTCTCTCTCTCTCTGTTTCTCTCTCTATCTCTCTCTCTGTTTCTCTCTCTATCTCTCTGTTTCTCTCTCTCTCTCTCTGTTTCTCTCTCTGTTTCTCTCTCTGTTTCTCTCTCTGTTTCTCTCTCTATCTCTCTCTCTGTTCTCTCTCTCTCTCTGTTTCTCTCTCTCTGTTTCTCTCTCTCTCTCTGTTTCTCTCTCTCTCTGTTTCTCTCTCTCTCTCTTCTCTCTCTCTCTCTCTCTCTCTGTTCTCTCTCTCCTGTTTCTCTCTCTGTTTTCTCTCTCTATCTCTCTCTCTCTGTTTCTCTCTCTCTCTGTTTCTCTCTCTCTCTGTTTCTCTCTCTCTCTCTGTTCTCTCTCTCTCTCTGTTTCTCTCTCTCTCTCTGTTTCTCTCTCTCTCTCTGTTTCTCTCTCTGTTTCTCTCGCTATCTCTGTCTCTCTCTCTCTCTGTTTCTCTCTCTCTCTCTGTTTCTCTCTCTCTCTCTGTTTCTCTCTCTCTCTCTCTGTTTCTCTCTCTCTCTCTGTTTCTCTCTCTCTCTCTGTTTCTCTCTCTCTCTCTGTTTCTCTCTCTCTCTCTGTTTCTCTCTCTCTCTCTGTTCTCTCTCTCTCTCTCTGTTTCTCTCTCTCTGTTTCTCTCTCTCTCTCTGTTTCTCTCTCTCTCTCTGTTTCTCTCTCTCTCTCTGTTTCTCTCTCTCTATGTTTCTCTCTCTTCTGTTGTCTCTCTATCTTTGTCTCTATCTCTGTTTTTTCTCTCTCTCTCTATCGTTTTCTCTCTCTCTATCGTTTTATCTCTCTCTCGTTTTCTCTACCTCTCTCTATCGTTTTCTCTACCTCTCTATCGCTTTCTCTACTCTCTCTATTTTTCTCTCTCTCTCTTTTGTTTCTACCTCTCTCTCTTTTTCTCTCTCTCTCTCTCTGTTTCCTTCTCTCTCTCTTTTTGTTTCTCTCTCTCTCTCTCTGTTTCTCTCTCTCTCCTCTCTGTTTCTCTCTCTCTCTCTCTGTTTCTCTCTCTCTCTCTCTGTTTCTCTCTCTCTCTCTCTGTTTCTCTCTCTCTCTCTCTGTTTCTCTCTCTCTCTCTGTTTCTCTCTCTCTCTACATGAAAGGCCAATGAAGAAGACAGACTTTGATACTGTTTTCAATAGGTTTGTCATTTAGTGTAAAGGTCTCACTTCACAGTACATTTTATTATCTGTGGCCTTTTGTGGTCGTCCTCCATGTGTTGGTCCTGTCTGACTTCAGCTGATTGAAGCAAGGTGTTGGTCAGGGCTTACTGACTCCTTGGTGTTGGTCAGGGCTTACTGACTCCATGGTGTTGGTCAGGGCTTACTGAATCCTTGGTGTTGGTCAGGGCTTACTGACTCCTTGGTGTTGGTCAGGGCTTACTGACTCCTTGGTGTTGGTCAGGGCTTACTGACTCCATGGTGTTGGTCAGGGCTTACTGACTCCATGGTGTTGGTCAGGGCTTACTGACTCCTTGGTGTTGGTCAGGGCTTACTGACTCCTTGGTGTTGGTCAGGGCTTACTGACTCCTTGGTGTTAATCAGGGCTTACTGTTGGTCAGGGCTTACTGACTCCTTGGTGTTGGTCAGGGCTTACTGACTCCTTGGTGTTGGTCAGGGCTTACTGACTCCTTGGTGTTGATCAGGGCTTACTGACTCCTTGGTGTTGATCAGGGCTTACTGACTCCTTGGTGTTGGTCAGGGCTTACTGACTCCTTGGTGTTGGTCAGGGCTTACTGACTCCTTGGTGTTGGTCAGGGCTTACTGACTCCTTGGTGTTGGTCAGGGCTTACTGACTCCTTGGTGTTAATCAGGGCTTACTGTTGGTCAGGGCTTACTGACTCCTTGGTGTTGATCAGGGCTTACTGACTCCTTGGTGTTGGTCAGGGCTTACTGAATCCTTGGTGTTGGTCAGGGCTTACTGACTCCTTGGTGTTGGTCAGGGCTTACTGACTCCTTGGTGTTGGTCAGGGCTTACTGACTCCTTGGTGTTGGTCAGGGCTTACTGACTCCTTGGTGTTGATCAGGGCTTACTGACTCCTTGGTGTTGGTCCGGGCTTACTGTTGGTCAGGGCTTACTGACTCCTTGGTGTTGGTCAGGGCTTACTGAATCCTTGGTGTTGGTCAGGGCTTACTGACTCCTTGGTGAAGAATGCAGCTTTAATTAAAGAGGATTTATACCAATGGCTTTTTAAAATTCTAATCTACTCTGCAAAGACTTTTGAGAACTTGAGTGTGTTCAAGCTGTGTTTAAACACTGGATACACTGAAACACATAGTGTTTGTGTTGTAGGTGTGGACCGTCGCTGTCATTCTCCTCAGTAAGAAGTTCAAGAGGCTCCCACACATGTTTTCTATGAACCTCTTCCTGGCACAGGTTATTACATATATCCTTCATATACAGTACATTCTGAAAGGGTTATTACATATATCCTTCATATACAGTACATTCTGAAAGGGTTATTACATATATCCTTCATATACAGTACATTCTGAAAGGGTTATTACATATATCCTTCATATACAGTACATTCTGAAATAGTTATTACATATATCCTTCATATACAGTACATTCTGAAAGGGTTATTACATATATCCTTCAGATACAGTACATTCTGAAAGGGTTATTACATATATCCTTCATATACAGTACATTCTGAAAGAGTTATTACATATATCCTTCAGATACAGTACATTCTGAAAGGGTTATTACATATATCCTTCATAATACAGTACATTCTAATAAGGGTTATTACATATATCCTTCATATACAGTACATTCTGAAAGAGTTATTACATATATCCTTCATATACAGTACATTCTGAAAGGGTTATTACATATATCCTTCAGATACAGTACATTCTGAAAGGGTTATTACATATATCCTTCAGATACAGTACATTCTGAAAGGGTTATTACATATATCCTTCAGATACAGTACATTCTGAAAGGGTTATTACATATATCCTTCATATACAGTACATTCTGAAAGAGTTATTACATATATCCTTCAGATACAGTACATTCTGAAAGTATTCAGACCCCTTGACTTTTTCCACATTTTGATACGTTATAGCCTTATTTTAAAATGGATAAAACAACGTTTTTGCCTCATATCAATCTACACACAATACCCCTTAATGACAAAGCAAAAAATGATGAATAAAATAAAAAAAAAAAAAACACATTTCCATAAGTATTCCGACTCTTTACTCAGTACTTTGTTGAAGCACCTTTGGCAGCAATTACAGCCTTGAGTCTTCTTGGGTATAACTCTACAAGCTTGGCACACCTGTATTTGGTAAGTTTCTCACATTCTTCTCTGCAGATCCTCTCAAGCTCTGTCAGGTTGGATGGGGAGCATCGCATCACAGCTATTTTCAGGATTCCCCAGAGATGTTCGATCGGGTTCAAGGACTCAAGGACATCTGAGACTTGTCCCGAAGCCACTCCTGCATTGTCTTCACTCTGTGCTTAGGGTCGTTGTCCTGTTGGAAGGGGAACCTTCGCCCCAGTCTGAGGTCCTGAGCGCTCTGAAGCAGGATCTCTGTACTTTACTCCGTTCATCTTTCCTTCGATCCTGACTAGTCTCTCAGTCCCTGCCGCTGAAAAGCATCCCCACAGCATGACGCTACCACCACCATGCTTCACCGTAGGGATGGTGCCAGGTTTCCTCCAGATGTGACGCTTAGCATTCAGGCCAAAGAGTTCAATCTGGTTTCATTAGACCAGAGAATGTTGTTTCTCATGGTCTGAGAATCTTTAGGTACCTTTTGGCGAACTCCAAGCGGGCTGTCATGTGCCTTTTACTGAGGAGTGGCTTCTGTCTGGCCGCTCTACCATAAAGGCCTGATTGGTGGAGTGTTGCAGAGATCGTTGTCTTTCTGGAAAGTTCTCCCACTTCCACAGAGGAACTCTGGAGCTCTGTCAGAGTGACCATCGGGTTCTTGGTCACCTCCCTGACCAAGGCCCTTCTCCCCCGATTGCTCACTTTGGCCGGGCGGCCAGCTCTAGGAATAGTCTTGGTGGTTCCAAACTTCTTCCATTAAATGAATGATAAAGGCCACTGTGTTCTTGGGGACCTTCAATGCTGCAGAAATGTTTTGGTTAACTTCCCCAGATCTGTGCCTCAACACAATCCTGTCTTGGAGCTCTACGAACAATTCCTTTGACCTCATGGCTTGGTTTTTGCTCTGACATGAACTGTCAACTGTGGGACCTTATATAGACAGGTGTGTGCCTTTCCAAATCATGTCCAATCAATTGAATTTACCACAGGTGGACTCCAATCAAGTTGTAGAAACATCTCAAGGATGATCAATGTAAACAGGATGCACCTGAGATCAATTTACAGTCTCATAGCAAAAGGTTTGAGCACTTATGTAAATAAGGTATTTGTTTTTTTATTTTTAATACATTTGCAAACATTTCTAAAAACCTGTTTTTCGCTTTGTCATTATAGGGTATTGTGTGTAGGTTTTATAAGGAAATATTTGAATTTAATCAATTTTAGAATAAGTCTGTAACTTAACAAAATGTGGAAAAAGTCAAGGGGTCTGAATACTTTCCGAAGGCACTGTACATAATGTATTTTATATCATGTATATAAGTGATGTACAGTAATGTGTCTCTCCTTGTCCCTGTAGTTCCTAGTGTGTTTCAGTATGATCCTGTGGAACTTCGTACTGAAGCAGGAGGACATCTTGGGACAGGTGTTGACATTCACACTGCTCTATGGGTCACTCTACAGCACATATGTCTGGACTGGTATGTACCGTGTGTCTAGACTGGTATGTACCGTGTGTCTGGACTGGTATGTACCGTGTGTCTGGACTGGTATGTACCGTGTGAGTCTGGACTGGTATGTACCGTGTGAGTCTGGACTGGTATGTACCATGTGAGTCTGGACTGGTATGTACCGTGCGAGTCTGGACTGGTATGTACCGTGCGAGTCTGGACTGGTATGTACCGTGCGAGTCTGGACTGGTATGTACCGTGCGAGTCTGGACTGGTATGTACCGTGCGAGTCTGGACTGGTATGTACCGTGCGAGTCTGGACTGGTATGTACCGTGCGAGTCTGGACTGGTATGTACCGTGCGAGTCTGGACTGGTATGTACCGCGCCAGTCTGGACTGGTATGTACCGCGCCAGTCTGGACTGGTATGTACCGCGCCAGTCTGGACTGGTATGTACCGCGCCAGTCTGGACTGGTATGTACCGCGTGAGTCTGGACTGGTATGTTGTACAGTATCTGTGGAATAACCCTGAGTTGGTTCTGTCTGTCTGACTATAGGTCTCATTCCTCTCTGTTTGGTTCTGACCAAGAAGGACAATTTGCTGAGGATTCCACCTGGGGTCTTCATGGTCTTTGGCTGGGGGTACGTCCTGTGTGTGTGTGTGTGTGAAACAGTGTGTTGTATGTTTGTGTTCCTCAAACTTAACCTTACAGTGTTGTTCTCTTCCACAGCATACCGTTCCTCATCCTTGGAGGTCTGCTCCTGGCAGGAGAGAGGATGCCTGATACTGTAGACTCTGCCTTCTTCTATGGCAGGGCTCAGGTGAGAGGATGCCTGATACTATAGACTCTGCCTTCTTCTATGGCATGGCTCAGGTGAGAGGATGCCTGATACTATAGACTCTGCCTTCTTCTATGGCAGGGCTCAGGTGAGAGGATGCCTGATACTATAGACTCTGCCTTCCTCTATGGCAGGGCTCAGGTGAGAGGATGCCTGATACTATAGACTCTGCCTTCTATGGCAGGGCTCAGGAGAGAGGATGCCTGATACTATAGACTCTGCCTTCTATGGCATGGCTCAGGAGAGAGGATGCCTGATACTATAGACTCTGCCTTCTTCTATGGCAGGGCTCAGGTGAGAGGATGCCTGATACTATAGACTCTGCCTTCTATGGCAGGGCTCAGGAGAGAGGATGCCTGATACTATAGACTCTGCCTTCTTCTATGGCAGGGCTCAGGTGAGAGGATGCCTGATACTATAGACTCTGCCTTCTTCTATGGCAGGGCTCAGGTGAGAGGATGCCTGATCCCATAGACTCTGCCTTCTTCTATGGCAGGGCTCAGGAGAGAGGATGCCTGATACTATAGACTCTGCCTTCTATGGCAGGGCTCAGGAGAGAGGATGCCTGATACTATAGACTCTGCCTTCTTCTATGGCAGGGCTCAGGAGAGAGGATGCCTGATACTATAGACTCTGCCTTCTATGGCAGGGCTCAGGTGAGAGGATGCCTGATACTATAGACTCTGCCTTCTATGGCAGGGCTCAGGAGAGAGGATGCCTGATCCTATAGACTCTGCCTTCTATGGCAGGGCTCAGGTGAGAGGATGCCTGATCCTATAGACTCTGCCTTCTTCTATGGAAGGGCTCAGGAGAGAGGATGCCTGATCCTATAGACTCTGCCTTCTTCTATGGCAGGGCTCAGGAGAGACGATGCCTGATCCTATAGACTCTGCCTTCTTCTATGGCAGGGCTCAGGAGAGGGGCCACCTGTGGTTTTAGTTTACTGGAATACAGATCCACTGTATAGTTCTCCCTGAGTTGACTACACTTTACACATCACATAGATCTGGAGCCAGTCCTAAAGGTTTTACACTTTACACATCACATAGATCTGGAGCCAGTCCTAAAGGTTTTACACTTTACACATCACATAGATCTGGAGCCAGTCCTAAAGGTTTTACACATCACATAGATCTGGAGCCAGTCCTAAAGGTTTTACACTTTACACATCACATAGATCTGGAGCCAGTCCTAAAGGTTTTACACTTTACACATCACATAGATCTGGAGCCAGTCCTAAAGGTTTTACACATCACATAGATCTGGAGCCAGTCCTAAAGGTTTTACACTTTACACATCACATAGATCTGGAGCCAGTCCTAAAGGTTTTACACTTTACACATCATATAGATCTGGAGCCAGTCCTAAAGGTTTTACACTTTACACATCACATAGATCTGGAGCCAGTCCTAAAGGTTTTACACATCACATAGATCTGGAGCCAGTCCTAAAGGTTTTACACTTTACACATCACATAGATCTGGAGCCAGTCCTAAAGGTTTTACACTTTACACATCATATAGATCTGGAGCCAGTCCTAAAGGTTTTACACTTTACACATCACATAGATCTGGAGCCAGTCCTAAAGGTTTTACACTTTACACATCACATAGATCTGGAGCCAGTCCTAAAGGTTTTACACTTTACACATCACATAGATCTGGAGCCAGTCCTAAAGGTTTTACACTTTACACATCACATAGATCTGGAGCCAGTCCTAAAGGTTTTACGCTTTACACATCACATGGATCTGGAGCCAGTCCTAAAGGTTTTACACTTTACACATCACATAGATCTGGAGCCAGTCCTAAAGGTTTTACACTTTACACATCACATAGATCTGGAGCCAGTCCTAAAGGTTTTACACTTTACACATCACATAGATCTGGAGCCAGTCCTAAAGGTTTTACACATCACATAGATCTGGAGCCAGTCCTAAAGGTTTTACACATCACATAGATCTGGAGCCAGTCCTAAAGGCTTTACCTCGCTCTCTCTTTCCCCTCTCTCAGATCATCAGTACTGCAGTAGTAGTCTCCTGCAGCATCTTGGTAGGTGGTTTCTCTCTGATGGGTCTCAGCCAGGGCACCAAGGAGAACCAGAACTACCAAGCCCTGGAGAGAGCCTCCAACACGGGTACTATAGAGGACCTGAGGCCCCCTGGACACCAGGAGAACCAGAACTACCAAGCCCTAGAGAGAGCCTCCAACACGGGTACTATAGAGGACCTGAGGCCCCCTGGACACCAGGAGGACCAGACCCCCCCACTGGAGCCCTCAGCACCAGAGACCAGCAACAACAGTGGTAGCTAGCTACACACATTGTTTGTTCTAGTTCTGTAAACTTGGGTGCATTGGTTTACTGGGGATTTTGTTACCAACATCGTATTTAAAACCTTAAATTGCCAACCTAAACATATTGTTAAAAAACAGTTATATCAAACTACTCATGTGTCTCATGTGTCTGTGTGTTGTTGTTGTGTGTCCCTCCCAGACAGTTGTAGCTGTACACAGCCCGTGTCCGACATGATCAACGGCGCCACCAGGAACGACACTCCCTCGTCTCTAACCGGTACAGGAAAACAACGTGAATGACTACAGCTCTGGCTGAGTTGTGTTCTAGGTTTATGGGCTGATACTTTGGGCCGTGCTGACCTGTTGAGTTGACTGTATCCCTGTTGTTGTGTCCACTGTGGCTTGTGTTGACTGTGATGCAGTTGCAAAACGTTTTGCCACGGTGTGCACTAATGAGTACAACCCTGTTGACTTGTTGTGCTGTACCCTCCAGGCCAGTGTGGGGCGCTGTGTGAAACCCAGCAGCAGTGTAGTCCACCGGTCCAGGATGACAGACAGCTGGTCAGACACGTCCTGTTGTGTCTACTCCTCATAGTTTCCCTTCTGGCTGTGAGTGTTATCTACTGTTCTGTTCTACTCTGTTCTACTCTGCTCTGCTCTGTTCTACTCTGCTCTGTTCTGTTCTGCTCTGTTCTGTTCTGTTCTACTCTGTTCTACTCTGTTCTGCTCTGTTATGTTCTGCTCTGTTCTACTCTGTTCTGCTCTGTTCTGTTCTACTCTGTTCTGCTCTGTTCTGCTCTGTTCTACTCTGCTCTGTTCTACTCTGCTCTGTTCTACTCTGCTCTGTTCTGTTCTACTCTGCTCTGTTCTGTTCTGCTCTGTTCTGTTCTGTTCTACTCTGTTCTGCTCTGTTCTACTCTGTTCTGCTCTGTTCTGTTCTATTCTGTTCTGTTCTACTCTGTTCTGTTCTATTATGTTCTGCTCTGTTCTACTCTGTTCTATTATGTTCTGTTCTATTATGTTCTGTTCTATTATGTTCTACTCTGCTCTGTTCTGTTCTGCTCTGCTCTGTTCTTCTCTACTCTGCTCTGTTCTATTCTACTCTGCTCTGTTCTATTCTACTCTGCTCTGTTCTAGTCTACTCTGTTCTATTCTATTCTGTTCTACTGTGTTCTATTCTACTGTTCTATTCTGTTCTACTGTTCTATTCTGTTCTGCTCTACACTGTTCTGCTCTGTTCTATTCTGTTCTACTGTTCTATTCTGTTCTACTATTCTGTTCTGCTCTGTTCTATTCTGTTCTACTGTTCTATTCTGTTCTACTATTCTGTTCTGCTCTATTCTGCTCTGCTCTGTTCTATTCTGTTCTACTGTTCTATTCTGTTCTACTCTGTTTTGCTGTTCTATTCTGTTCTGTTCTATTCTGTTCTACTGTTCTGTTCTATTCTGTTCTACTGTTCTATTCTGTTCTACTATTCTGTTCTGCTCTATTCTGCTCTGCTCTGTTCTATTCTGTTCTGCTCTACACTGTTCTGCTCTGTTCTATTCTGTTCTACTGTTCTATTCTGTTCTGCTCTACACTGTTCTATTCTGTTATTCTGTTCTACTGTTCTATTCTGTTCTACTGTTCTATTCTGTTCTACTGTTCTATTCTGTTCTGCTCTACACTGTTCTGCTCTGCTCTGTTCTATTCTGTTATTCTGTTCTACTGTTCTATTCTGTTCTACTGTTCTATTCTGTTATTCTGTTCTACTGTTCTATTCTGTTCTACTGTTCTATTCTGTTATTCTGTTCTACTGTTCTATTCTGTTCTACTGTTCTATTCTATTCTGTTCTACTGTTCTATTCTGTTCTACTGTTCTATTCTGTTATTCTGTTCTACTGTTCTATTCTGTTCTACTGTTCTATTCTATTCTGTTCTATTCTGTTCTACTGTTCTATTCTATTCTGTTCTACTGTTCTATTCTGTTCTACTGTTCTATTCTGTTATTCTGTTCTACTGTTCTATTCTGTTCTACTGTTCTATTCTGTTATTCTGTTCTACTGTTCTATTCTGTTCTACTGTTCTATTCTGTTATTCTGTTCTACTGTTCTATTCTGTTCTACTGTTCTATTCTGTTCTACTGTTCTATTCTGTTCTATTCTGTTCTTTTATTGCTTGGCCGTGTCCCCTTTCTCTACCTACCCTTGTCCCTGGAGTGTGCACTAGTTCACTCCAATCTTGAACCTCTTCCCTGAATCGGCCCTTGTTAACTCTGAAGTGTGCACTTTTCATTCCCCCTCTCGCATGTCTTTCAGAACCTGTCCAGTTGTCTGTGGTGGTTGTTCAACCAGGACCCTGGTAGACTGTACCTGGAGCTGCAGTTCTTCTGTGCTGTGGCCAACTATGGACAGGTACGCTCTCGTGTCTAGATAATGAGTATACAAAGGGATTTCAACCAGGACCCTGGTAGACTGTACCTGGAGCTGCAGTTCTTCTGTGCTGTGGCCAACTATGGACAGGTACGCTCTCGTGTCTAGATAATGAGTATACAAAGGGATTTCAACCAGGACCCTGGTAGACTGTACCTGGAGCTGCAGTTCTTCTGTGCTGTGGCCAACTATGGACAGGTACGCTCTCGTGTCTAGATAATGAGTATACAAAGGGATTTCAACCAGGACCCTGGTAGACTGTACCTGGAGCTGCAGTTCTTCTGTGCTGTGGCCAACTATGGACAGGTACGCTCTCGTGTCTAGATAATGAGTATACAAAGGGATTTCAACCAGGACCCTGGTAGACTGTACCTGGAGCTGCAGTTCTTCTGTGCTGTGGCCAACTATGGACAGGTACGCTCTCGTGTCTAGATAATGAGTATACAAAGGGATTTCAACCAGGACCCTGGTAGACTGTACCTGGAGCTGCAGTTCTTCTGTGCTGTGGCCAACTATGGACAGGTACGCTCTCGTGTCTAGATAATGAGTATACAAAGGGATTTCAACCAGGACCCTGGTAGACTGTACCTGGAGCTGCAGTTCTTCTGTGCTGTGGCCAACTATGGACAGGTACGCTCTCGTGTCTAGATAATGAGTATACAAAGGGATTTCAACCAGGACCCTGGTAGACTGTACCTGGAGCTGCAGTTCTTCTGTGCTGTGGCCAACTATGGACAGGTACGCTCTCGTGTCTAGATAATGAGTATACAAAGGGATTTCAACCAGGACCCTGGTAGACTGTACCTGGAGCTGCAGTTCTTCTGTGCTGTGGCCAACTATGGACAGGTACGCTCTCGTGTCTAGATAATGAGTATACAAAGGGATTTTACTGTTGCTTACTTTACCTCTCATGTTTCTCAGGGCTTCATTTCGTTTGGTATCTTTGGCCTGGACAGGCATCTGATCATTCTGCCATTCAAGAAGAGGTGAGCTAAGAACTAGGTACTTACTTCAGAGAGCATAGGGCCTCATACCTCCTGTATTGTTGTATTGTCCCAACATCACTCCACCTCCTGTATTGTTGTATTGTCCCAACATCACGCCACCTCCTGTGTGCTGTATTGTCCCAACATCACGCCTCCTCCTGTATGTTGTATTGTCCCAACATCAGCCCCTCCTGTATGTTGTATTGTCTCAACATCAGCACCTCCTGTATGTTGTATTGTCCCAACATCACGCCTCCTCCTGTGTGTTGTATTGTCCCAACATCACGCCACCTCCTGTGTGTTGTATTGTCCCAACATCAGCACCTCCTGTGTGTTGTATTGTCCCAACATCAGCACCTCCTCCTGTATGTTGTATTGTCCCAACATCAGCACCTCCTGTGTGTTGTATTGTCCCAACATCAGCACCTCCTCCTGTATGTTGTACATCAGTAACACCTCCTGTATGTTGTATTGTCCCAACATCAGCACCTCCTGTATGTTGTATTGTCCCAACATCATCACCTCCTCCTGTATGTTGTATTGTCCCAACATCAGCACCTCCTCCTGTATGTTGTACATCAGTAACACCTCCTGTATGTTGTATTGTCCCAACATCAGCACCTCCTGTGTGTTGTATTGTCCCAACATCAGCCCCACCTCCTGTATGTTGTATTGTCCCAACATCAGCACCTCCTGTGTGTTTTATTGTCCCAACATCACGCCACCTCCTGTATGTTGTATTGTCCCAACATCAGCACCTCCTGTGTGTTGTATTGTCCCAACATCAGCACCTCCTGTGTGTTGTATTGCCCCAACATCAGCACCTCCTCCTGTATGTTGTACATCAGTAACACCTCCTGTATGTTGTATTGTCCCAACATCAGCACCTCCTGTGTGTTGTATTGTCCCAACATCAGCCCCACCTCCTGTATGTTGTATTGTCCCAACATCAGCACCTCCTGTATGTTGTATTGTCCCAACATCAGCTCCACCTCCTGTATGTTGTATTGTCCCAACATCAGCACCTCCTGTATGTTGTATTGTCCCAACATCACGCCACCTCCTGTATGTTGTATTGTCCCAACATCACGCCACCTCCTGTATGTTGTATTGTCCCAACATCACGCCACCTCCTGTATGTTGTATTGTCCCAACATCACGCCACCTCCTGTATGTTGTATTGTCCCAACATCACTCCACCTCCTGTATGCTGTATTGTCCCAACATCAGCACCTCCTCCTGTATGTTGTATTGTCCCAACATCAGCACCTCCTCCTGTATGTTGTATTGTCCCAACATCAGCACCTCTTGTGTGTTGTATTGTCCCAACATCACGCCACCTCCTGTATGTTGTATTGTCCCAACATCAGCACCTCCTGTATGTTGTATTGTCCCAACATCAGCACCTCCTGTATGTTGTATTGTCCCAACATCAGCACCTCCTGTATGTTGTATTGTCCCAACATCACGCCACCTCCTGTATGTTGTATTGTCCCAACATCAGCACCTCCTGTGTGTTGTATTGTCCCAACATCAGCACCTCCTCCTGTATGTTGTATTGTCCCAACATCAGCACTTCCTCCTGTATGTTGTACATCAGTAACACCTCCTGTATGTTGTATTGTCCCAACATCAGCACCTCCTGTATGTTGTATTGTCCCAACTTCAGCACCACTTCCTGTGTGTTGTATTGTCCCAACATCAGCACCTCCTGTATGTTGTATTGTCCCAACATCAGCACCTCCTGTATGTTGTATTGTCCCAACATCAGCACCACTTCCTGTGTGTTGTATTGTCCCAACATCAGCACCTCCTGTATGTTGTATTGTCCCAACATCAGCACCACTTCCTGTGTGTTGTATTGTCCCAACATCAGCACCTCCTGTATGTTGTATTGTCCCAACATCAGCACCTCCTCCTGTATGTTGTACATCAGTAACACCTCCTGTATGCTGTATTGTCCCAACGTCAGCACAAGGCCAGATCTCAGTCAGACTTGCCTGAGCCAGGTAGTGTGGCTGTAGAAGATGTGGTTGTTCTGCCCTCTAAGGGGCCTGTGTGTGTCCTGTCCCCCAGGTTAGTGAGCCTGTGGCAGGGCAGGGAGAGTGAGGAGGAGCCCCCCTCTGTGGTTCCAGAGGAGATCAGGCTGACCTGCACTCAGTTTGTCCGCTATCATAAAGACCAGTGTGTTCAGGACATAGTGCCCATCAGAAGGTAGGCCACAACATAAACATCAATTATCATTTATTTCCTTTATTTAGCATTTTTTTGTAGCATGATTTCACTCCCAGGACATGTCTTATTGGTGTAGAATCAAATCTCTAGAATCTACATTAAAACCGTTGACTTGGGTCTCCCGAGTTGCCCAGCCATGTAAGACACTCCATCACAGTGCTAGCTGCGTCACTACAGATCCTGGTTCCATCCCAGGCTGTGTTGCAGCCGGCCGCGACCAGGAGACCCATGGGACGGCACACAATTGGCCCAGCGTGGTCCGGGTTAGGGGAGGGTTTGGCCGGCAGGGATGTCCTTGTCCCATCGCGCTCTAGCGACTCCTGTGGCGGGCCGGGCGCAGTGCACGCTGACATCGGTCGCTAGTTGTACGGTGTTAACCTCTGACACATTGGTGCGGCTGGCTTCCGGGTTAAGTGGGCAGTGTGTCAAGATGCAGTGCGGCTTGGAGGGGTCATGTTTCACCTCTCCAGAGTCCGTACGGGAGTTGCAGCGATGGGACAAGACTGTAACTACCGATTTGGATATCACAACATTGGGAAGAAAAAGGGTGTAAAATTCTCCAAAAGAAATAAAATACAATAAAAAAGAAACAGTTGGCTGTTAAATGCTACTGCGTGTGCAGATCTAGTATTCCATAACTAGCATGTTACCATCTAGTTTAACTCTTTCTCTCCTAACATCTTCTGTTAAATGCTACTGCGTGTGCAGATCTAGTATTCCATAACTAGCATGTTACCATCTAGTTTAACTCTTTCTCTCCTAACATCTTCTCTATGCATGGCCTAGGATTTTACCCCAGATAATATCCTACATGTTTCTACCACTAATCCTGTCTTTAGAAATGCGTTATTGCATTGTACACTCTGTGAACAGACTGAACTTACCACAGTCGTCTTCACTAGTAATGCATTCTGGTTTTGGAGTGGTACACAATCCTGGTAGCTACTTTTCACCTTTTGATTTCCTGTTTCTCTTTACTGAACTCTCATCTTCACTACCACTCCTTTTCTCTCTCTCTGTTCTCCTTTCTCCTCTTCCTCCATATCTTCACCCTAGTGCTTCTGGGGAAAGCCTGAACAATGGGACAGTAGGTGAATCCTTCCTTTGATACGCAGGTGTGACGGAGAGAGGTTTCAGGAGAGTGAGCGCTCCAGGGAGAGACCTGGTCAGGGGACTTATCCTCCATCCCAGGCCCAGACTCAGGCCACTTTCCTGGGCAGTGATCTGGTGGACTGGCTGGTGAGGGTGGGTCTGGCCCGGGACAGGGGGGAAGCCCAGCTCTATGGGGCTCAGCTCCAGCAAGGAGGGGTACTGCAACACCTCACACACCAGTTTGGCTTCAGGGACGACACCCTCCTACATTACTGCTTCACTGAGAGGAGCTGGATGCCACCGATGGAGAGGAACAGCAGTATGCCTCCTGTGGCCATGTAACGTTCCCAGAGAAGGAGGGAGGAGGTGTATTACTATTCAGCAATGTTGTTGTCAGGTCACTAAACCTTGACTCCTAAATCCTGGATTAGAATATTACAACACTGCTATTCAGTGAGATGAAACATTCAGATGGAAATAGAATGAGATAGAGCTGACACCATTTAGCATTCCCATTTCCACATATCAGACAATCATATCTGTTCCATGTCATACATTTCTATAACGTTTGCACCCTCCTGAATGGACACCAGAAGAGAGAAAGACGGTGGGCTGCGTCCAGGCTCTGGTCAAGAGTAGTGCACTATGAAGGGAATAGGGTGTGAGCATCCTGAGTCAGCAACTATCCCAGCTGAACCAATCCACAACCAGCTCCAGTATCACAGACAGACTTGTTTGCGTGACATAGAGAAGTCTGCACTGGCTGAAATGTTGCACTGAGACTATTCAACTATTTCATATGCAACTGAACTGACGTGTTGTTTTGTAAGACTACTGTAATATTGTTGTAATGTACTTGAAAGTCAATGAAGTTTTAAACGTTTTTCCACTATGTTGTGTTACCCAGTACTGTCAGCCCATCTGGCTCAACTAAGACAAAGCTTTAGCAGTGAGGTACAGCTTGTCTGTGACACATCATTTTGTTCAAAGCGAGAGGTGAGGCCTCCAACACCACTTGTAGATCATCACTGAGTCAGTTTTTAAAGGCCATGTGTTGACATAGTTTCCTGGAACACATGTCCTGCCTGGTTAAATAGACAGCGTGTCCACATGTCCTGCCTGGTTAAATAGACAGCGTGTCCACATGTCCTGCCTGGTTAAATAGACAGCGTGTCCACATGTCCTGCCTGGTTAAATAGACAGCGTGTCCACATGTCCTGCCTGGTTAAATAGACAGCGTGTCCACATGTCCTGCCTGGTTAAATAGACAGCGTGTCCACATGTCCTGCCTGGTTAAATAGACAGCGTGTCCACATGTCCTGCCTGGTTAAATAGACAACGTGTCCACATGTCCTGCCTGGTTAAATAGACAGCGTGTCCACATGTCCTGCCTGGTTAAATAGACAGCGTGTCCACATGTCCTGCCTGGTTAAATAGACAGCGTGTCCACATGTCCTGCCTGGTTAAATAGACAGCGTGTCCACATGTCCTGCCTGGTTAAATAGACAGCGTGTCCACATGTCCTGCCTGGTTAAATAGACAGCGTGTCCACATGTCCTGCCTGGTTAAATAGACAGCGTGTCCACATGTCCTGCCTGGTTAAATAGACGGCGTGTCCACATGTCCTGCCTGGTTAAATAGACGGCGTGTCCACATGTCCTGCCTGGTTAAATAGACGGCGTGTCCACATGTCCTGCCTGGTTAAATAGACGGCGTGTCCACATGTCCTGCCTGGTTAAATAGACGGCGTGTCCACATGTCCTGCCTGGTTATATAGACGGCGTGTCCACATGTCCTGCCTGGTTATATAGACGGCGTGTCCACATGTCCTGCCTGGTTAAATAGACGGCGTGTCCACATGTCCTGCCTGGTTAAATAGACGGCGTGTCCACATGTCCTGCCTGGTTAAATAGACAGCGTGTCCACATTCTGTGTGGAACACAAGTGGAGAATGTTTCTAATGCTCATGTTATGCCAATAATGTTGTGATCAGTCATGAATATTGTTATTTATTGTTCCTAATATCATCACATCATACTCTGGTATGTTGTCCTCTGATGAGGTTTTATTAATGTGATACAAATGTCTGAGTATTAACAAGCAGGGTTAGTGAGTGTTTGCACTTATCACTGATGCTCTTAAGTTTAAATGACTTTAAATGACTCCTCACATATGAATTCTGTTGTTGATGTGTGACTTTAAGCAGGAAGTGACCCCGCTGTGTATGATGATGATCCTTTGCAGAGTCTACCTTAAACACTTTGTTTCTCCAGATAATTGATGTCAAGTGACTGAGGTGCTGTGGGTTCAGCCTGACTGCCTCAGCCTTGTAGGATGAGTGGCTGTGTGTATTATTATTTGTTGAATGTGGTATTTTCATTGAAAATCACTGATGCTATGGGCTGTCTACCTCAATGCTGCTGCATGACAAGCATGTGAGAAGAACACACATCTGCTTGTGTTACTGGGTGACTGACTGGCTGGGTGACTGACTGACTGACTGGCTGGCTGGGTGACTGACTGGCTGGCTGGGTGACTGGCTGCGTGACTGACTGGCTGCATGACTGGCTGGCTGGGTGACTGACTGACTGGCTGCGTGACTGACTGACTGGCTGCGTGACTGACTGACTGGCTGCGTGACTGACTGACTGACTGACTGACTGGGTGGCTGGGTGACTGACTGACTGACTGACTGACTGACTGACTGACTGACTGACTGGCTGGGTGACTGACTGACTGACTGGCTGGGTGACTGACTGACTGACTGACTGGGTGACTGACTGACTGACTGACTGACTGACTGACTGACTGACTGACTTGTACATGTCAAGCAGGGTTGCATAATGGCTATATCATTACCTCTAACTACAGGCAAAATAAACTATGTGAATAACAAACCCATGATGTCTATGTCAAACAAACAAATCAAAAGCTTCTAATTGTGATTTG